>NC_135503.1:65560395-65736682 GCF_052857255.1 Amblyomma americanum | reverse complement strand
ACCACGTGATATTAACTAGCCAGACAACCAGACTAACCTGGACTTGCAATCAAAATTAACCAAGCCTTGGCTTTCGCTACGTATATTCTGGCATAGCCGAGCTAAGCCACTGCCAATTTTTTTTCTGTGTTGCACAAGGGCATGTGCAAGACATGTTTTCATTTTCATGTAAAATTCTTGGTTGCGAATAGCGCCTCTCCTGTGTGATTTTTCTTCTCTTGTTCCTCTTAATTTCGAGCTCAACTCGCATGGATTTTTACTCACCCTATCAACTGCTCACAATAATAAAATTCTATTACAGCCTGAGGTCCTTCTTTTTCGGAATTGCCTTGGTATTATATGTTAACGTACGTTTGTATGTGTGAACCTATGTGCCTATGTTTGTAGCGATGGTAAACCCTCTTGACGCCGGCCGTAGTTCGAGAACACCAAGAGACCTTATAGTTTGCTTTACGTCCGGAGTGGGCTGACTGGGCACGCTTTTCATAACGGCTAGCCAACCAGACAGCAGCGACGAGACTCCCTCTCCCCTTTTCAAAAAAGAACACAAAAAACTATGTAAATAAGTCATGCCTTCAAAATTAGAATTGAACTGAAATGCGTCTTTTCTTCGAAGCCTCAGCTCAGGTATGAATCACAAGGCTAGATGATGCTCTCCACAAAATTGCAAGCAGTCGCATGCAGCGTACTAAAGAGCCGGTGGTACACGAATGTCGCATTTGGCTAAAATTTGTGTTGCGTAAAAATTCGACAATCATCCTTCCTGTCGAAGCAGGGCACCGTAAGCCCACGCTTCCCAGTGGACGATTTTCCCATCGAATATTGATGACTGGCAAGCATTGTTTTTTTTTTCATTCTTTCTGAAGCAACGTTAGTGAAAAGAGGGCGACAATACTGCAGAGTAATTGTTCGAAAAAATTTGCTTAATATTGCAGATAATCAACCTAGTAAAAAATTCTTAGTTATTTCCAACGGTCTTATTGTAGACGCTGGCATCTTCCATTTGCCACACTCAAAACGTTGGATGCTTATTACCAATACATATTCATGATTTTTCAAACGTCTGAGTTTTTCTTTATTCAAGTAATAACTTAACACCATCGGGTCCTACAGTATATAACAACAGAAACGTCAAATTTAAGTCTTAGTAAACTATTTGTTTCTAAATATTTCATATACTCTTTTCAGCCTCCAGAAAATGGGCGCATAGAATCGCATCAGACACACAGCTCGTTGAAATATAAATTGTCAACAATATTAAGGACTACCAATGATAAAATAGCGAGCAGCCCGCAAGAAGCACTTAAAGTTTGATGAATAACTACCGTTTCATTTAATTGACAACACTTAACATGGTAATGAACTGTTTTTCATTGGTTTCTCTCTTATTAATTAGTGGTATACGTTATCAGCGCACAAACGCATTCTTAGCGCCTTAAATACAGGGTATCTGAATGTATTTATGAATCAATGCAGGCGGGATTTGCTATAGCGAAAAAATTAGTACCAAAAAAAATCATGTTAACAAATGAGAAAACAAGTATTTTCCAATTAATGGGCCTGAAAATGAGTTTAACACACGGATTAGAAAAAGCAGCAAAAAATTTCTCACTTCAAGGAAGTCTTCAAAACTTGGAACGGCATGACTGCCCACAGCGAGCGCAAGAATTAAGGCAAGCTTGAAGCCGAGCATTATTCCTCTTTCAGTCGAGATTATATTTCGAGTGTTCTAGTCGGTACTACTGCTTTGTCCTTCCTAGCACTCAGGCACTGCTTTTAAGTGTTCACAGAAAACTCCAGTATTCTTTGAAGGAAAGAGCATTTGCAGCCTATAAAAATCGCAAACTACGTCAAATGTTTCCTTAGGAGCACATATTTGTTTCCAAGGGTATAATGACATTTCATCGGAATGTTTTCCTGGAAGAAACACCTCTTTAATCCGGCGCATACGTGTTCGTCAGTCACAAGCACAAGGACCATGTTTACAATGTCGAGAAAACACTTCTCGCGTATAATAACATTTAAAATGTTTCCAAGAAACGAACGCGAAAACAACCTCCTTTCCATCTGCGAGTCATTCCATATTGACCTTTTAGCGCACGACATATATGATTCCTGCGAGCCGTCGCGGGGGTTCAGTGGTAATGGCGCTCGACTGCTGACCCGAAAGTAGCGGCTTCGATCCCGGCCGTGGCGGTTGCATTTCGATGGAGGCGAAATGCTAGAGGCCCGTGTACTGTGCAAAGTCAGTGTGCGTTAAAGAACCCCAGGTGGTCGAAATTTCCAGAGTCCTTCACTACTGCGTCCGTCATAGCTTGAGTCACTCTGCGATATTAAACCCTCATAAACCATAAAACATATATTTCTGATCTTGCTTCTATTAAGCCAGTTGTTAATAGGAAACCAATTCTCCCTATCTGCTCTTTATTCCTTAACTTTTTGGCGATTGAACAGTGCGTCCTACCAAGTGCAGATTATGTGTGGTTTTAAAGAGAAAGCTTTACTGCCCGCAAACTTGCGATTTCGCCGTGGCGGTGCTCCGAGGAGGCACATGACGTCACAACGCACGCTTCGCCGCGGAGCCGAACCGGTCTGGCCGGGCCGGCGGCGGCTGGCGCTCTCGGCGCGAAATAGAGACGTGCTCCAAGTCTCCGCCAGTGCAGTCAGAGTGCGCCGAAGCCGCCGAGCACGTCGGCTGTCAAGCGCAGTTCGAGTATAGAAGGTCTCGCTTTGGCCGACTTTACGTAGCCGTGCAGCGCACGCGCGCGTGTTACGCCGGAGCATAAGCGCGCCTTAACAGAGCCTGCGCTTAACCGCTAACCAACGTATTCGGTGGCGGCATCTATGGGAGCCACTGAAAACCCCCGCACACTCACTGAATAAAAAAAAAAACCTGTGCCGAGGCTCGGAATCGAACCAGGGCATTTGGCGTTTGAGGCGGAGAAGCACCACTCCGCCACGACGGCTCAAGCTGTAACTAAGAATAAAGGTGCAATCTAGAGAATGCACTTTTCTGATGCTGAAGTCGCCGCGCTTTCGCTACGTATATCCTGGCCTAACAGAGCTAGGCCAGCGATTTTTTTAACGAGGAGGGCGAAGCTAAAAACATCAACTTGTAAAAGATATGTGCCAAAAATTTCAAGACTACTTGCCCTTCATCAGCAGCTAAATCATTCCTCAGTGAAGTTTTTTTTTTATCCGAAGATGGTAGTACATTATCGCTCAACGAAAAAAAAAAGAGAATTCACTTGGATACCTAGTTATTTCTCGATTCTAGCAGATCACTCAGTGACCATTATGTAAATAATTTCATGTCGTGATGAACCCTAGCGGGTTACCGGACGAAGCCTGAACAGAAACTCTTCATTGACGGCACCAGCACGCTCTAAAGAAACTACGACGATAAAAAAACGCATTTCGCTGTTGCCGGAAAGCACTACTTAGCCAGGCGTAACAGAGAATGACCTTGCAGATTGTAGAAAGATAGACAGTGCTCTCTACACATTCAATTTACCTCGTCTAAGTCATATTGCCGCGACGTTTGCAGTATTTGTTCATGCTCGAAACCGCCCGCACGCGGCTTTGTTTGTGACGGGAGACGCAACGAGACTCATCAGGAGTGTCTGTGGCCACGCGCAGCTTGCTCTACGCTCTTCGAGATTACTGTAGGTGCTTGGCGTCCAATATCGATGGAGATACTGTCCTTCTACAACAGCCGAGCCCGCTCGTCGCTGTAACAGCCACTGAGTCCTTAGTTCTGGGCGTGTTAGGTCAATAGAGAGGTCATTTTCTTGAAACGTTAGACTCCTCGTCGGTTTTCAACGGCGTTGTCATCGCGATGTGACATCTGGTAGTGGTTTTAGGTTACCGTTCTTTCCACGCATGCCCGCAGCAAGTCGCGACGCTAGTCTTTTTCAACCAGCTCCAGCGGACCCGACAACCCACTATCGAGCCAGCCGTCGACTGCAAGATATCATATCCTAGTTTGGGTTTCTGTCTGAGTAGAATCGCTTCAAGGCTGAAGCTGCCACTTCAAAACTGACCCAACCTGTCGCAATAGCCCCGGTTGTTTTCTAGCAGGCAAGAGTAACAGCTGTTGGGCAAGGTTGGATTTCTAATGCGAGCCATAAGGGAGTAACTTAGCGCTGGCCACGTACAAAGTAAGCCCAGAACTCTCGCCCAATTCGCGCAAGAAGCCCCGCTGTGGAAAGGACCCTCGACGCCTCGAGGAGGAAGTACAACCACCCGATACAAGTCTGCGCTGTTTGCCCGGACATGATGCCCACCACCAATGACTGGCGGGAAGTTATCGGAGAAGTTCGAAAGGAACTGCGCGGACTCATGCAGTCTTCTTAAAAGCCTCAAGCAGCGTGTAACGTAGATGTCGTAAGCGAAGAAGTGCAGTTATCGCTTGGCTATTCGATAGCGACGGCCGCAGCACGCGAACCACTGGCCACAAGAAGGTCTTCAACCTAAGCAGGCCTTCGACCGGAATTAAGTTCATCCAATTGAACACAAGAAGGGCTTTCAGCGAAAAATATCAACACTGATACTTAGCAAAAATAAGCACTTTCAGGCGCGAACGATTATACGCTTCCAGCTGCATTTCCCGCCTGGTGTGCTCTTAGTTGAATGCATAACCCAACCATTTCTGTCAGGCCTGCGTTAGTTTTCCCTTTGACACACCGCTAATGGAACGATCACTCGTTTCATATTCACCAATATACAGTACACCAAGTAATAAGTACACATAAATGTATATGAGACGATAGAAACGTTTGAGTCACTCCGCAGCACAAACTTAGGCGCTCGCATTTAGAATATAGATTCCATTGGCAAAAAGCGAGCCTCCATCTGCTGCTCAGTTGTCTTGCCATTCACTTCATGCGTTTTCACCTCTGTAGCTTGCGCAGTTTACGTAGTGGAAATTAACATCAAACTTCCCGATACGATGTTCTTTAGCGTGCACTGACGTCTGTAGCATTCTATCGTATAGTTCTGCATTTAGTGCCTGCCGAAATGCTACCGTCGCGCGACTTGCTACCAAGTGATGAATGTGCGTTCATGCTATTCTGGATCGGAATTTTGGAAATAAAAAAAATAAAAAGAAGAAGAACACCAAAACCACACACTCAAACCAAACATGCTCATTGTTTTTTTTTTCTCTTTCTTTTCCTTTTTACCATGTAAGAAATGCGCATGCGTTCACCTTCTTCGTACTATATATATATATATATATATATATATATATATATATATATATATATATATATATATATATATATATATATATATATATGCAACATGTGGCTTTCAATAAGCATAGTTGGAGTAAGCGCCCGTCCTCTCTGGTCTTTCTGTGTGTTTGTGTAAAAATTAGCGCTGTTTTTACTTTTGCTACACGATGTTACACCAACTAGCCCAGCAAGAGGTACTGTTAAACGTTTACCCATATCCCTAGACATTTTCATTCAGCCACTCTGGGTATTTTATGGCCTTGTATTGTAAGCACCTGCTCTGTTGTATCGTTCAAAATCATCACACCTGACTTAGATATCATTTTATTCGAAATTGATTTCATACTTATTCTCTTTGCACACCAAGTGCCCCCCAACCTCGCTAACACCAACTGGACAAGGGAGGAGGAAGCCTCAGGGTGCTTGCCAACGTTTCGACAAGAGGACTTCTCTTCGTCTATGCAAAGAGTTCATCAATGGTGGGGATTAAATAGGGCCCTCACTACGAGGAGGAAGCACCGGTGAGAGGAAGGGGGCGTGAAGTGAGAAGGGTGTTAGGATGGGGAGGCTTAACATGTCCAGGCACGATATAGCTGTCAAAGAGGATTAACCGGTTGACCTGCAAAATCTGTGGATCGAAATATGCCAGCTAAGCAGAAAGCAATCCGAGGTGTGGGGAGTGTTTAGAGATAGCCAATGTGGGCTTGAAAGGCTGTGTGTCCACACGTGTGGAGCTTCAACAGGCGGCATGGCAAGGCTAGTCGGGCTGACCTCGACGAGCTAGAACACTTCTCAGCAGTAAGGTCGAACTAAATACCAGGAAGCGAAAAAAAGGGGGCGGGGGGGGGGGGGGGGTGCAATACGTATGCAGACAGACAGCGATAGGAGGGGCGAGGAGTGCGAAAATAAAAGGTTCCTGAGAAATGGTAGCAGTTGTTGCAGAGATTAAGGAAAAAGTGGGCAATGATAAGAGAACGGAGCAGGGTGAAATGACCGATAAAAAGTCGGTTTGGGGCACTGAAAATACCGGTGTAATGACTTTTTTTCTCGCACCGCGTGCAAGACCATTTTAAATAATTCCGTCAGTACCGGAATGGACCGGAGAGGTTTTTCTTGGGGGATGCTGACACCTGCTGGTTGTAAGGATTGAAATTTTCTGGATTAGAAATGCCCTGTATTTGTTATCACTTGCAGATTTGAAGCCTGGTCGGAAAAAGAATAATTTAAGTTCTTCGACGGTGTGGCCACGTTAATTAAATGCTAACCGGCGGTCAATGGAATCAGTCAGACAGACAGCCGGATGGCAAGCACAGGATAGAATTAAGCCAAAAGAAGTTCATCATACCGGCCTCAAACTCATTGCACACCGTCCACCAACTTCTTACGAAAAACTGGGAGCACAAGGCGCGGTTTATCGCTCGCAAACAGAATGAGTGAAACATGGCGACTCGTCTTTCACCCGTATCGACGATTAAAATCCTATATTCATATTTATTACAACACATGGGAAATAAAATTTATGGACATGCAGAAGGGCCATAGGGCGCAGCTTCTTCACCCGACAATGAGCAGCGAACTCATAGCTTCTTTTCTTCGCACCAGCATGACAAATTGCGCAACCGTTTCGGCCTTGCTAACATAACTTTCTGGTTCTGTCATTCTCCCGGTGTGCAAGAGTTTTCATCGTCGATGTCGGGGTTTTTCATTCTCTTTGCAGCGTGCGTCCAGCACCTAACGCTCCGCTTTCACGCTGGCCGTTCTCGAACGCCAGAGAGCGATTTTAAAGTGACAGCGTTAAAGGCCCCGTTAGCTAAAAATCCGGCATCGATGTTGTCGGCGTCGGCGTTGTGGGCGAAAAATAGGGTGGCGTAGAGCGGCCTAGATGGCCACCCGCCGCAGAAGCAACCTAGGCGGCCCACCTAGGTCACGTGACCATGTGGTATCACCACAACCTGTCCACATCATTGTGAGCAAACTGCCCACCGTGACAAGTGGCAGTTAAATTAATGCTTGATCGCGAGAGGTTGCTCGGGAAGAGCACCGTGGGTCGCACAAGCCCCATCGGTGGCAGCGCCTTCCATCGCAGAGCAGTGGCGAAACCCTTAACCGCTTCACCATTGCGGAAGGAGAGGTGTAGGAGCTGCCAAGGACCTATGAAAATAAAGTTCAGCAGGAGAAATACCGCTTATATGGGCATTAACTCATTGACACTATCGCCCATGCCCTTAAGGCGAAGCTTAAATGACCCCTCTAATTTGTTGTAGTTAGAGCTACGCTACGCCAGCTCTTCGCGCCTTCAGCGTGGCAACCCTTGAGTTCCGTAGCAGCGCCGGTTGGTCACGTGGCGCGGAGCAGCTGCTGCTGCCTGCTTCTTGTGGCTACGTGGGGGGAATGTGCTCGATTTCTGCCACCCATATAGCGGGGGCACAGCTTGGCGCGGGGATGGGGAAATGGGATGTGGGGAGGGGGATGTCCGCTTGCAACGCGCGCTGTCCGTGGTGTCCAGGAAGGCAGGTCCCCGCAGCAGCAGCAGCAGCCACAACTGGGGAGGGGAGGGTGCACGGCACGCACTAGGAGTGGCGCGTGCACGTCGGCGGGCTTGCAGGAGGCAAGCGGCCCGTTACCCCGGTCCGGCCGAAAGGCTGGGCGGAGGTGGGCGATGACTACAGCTCAGCCGGGTTGGCTGCAGGAGGCCACCACGTGGCGGCCGAAGAGGACCGCGGGGTAAACTGCTACAGGGTAGCAGCGCGGCGGGGTGCGCTGAGGAAAACCGCCGTGTCCGGCGGCGCGCAGGAGCTGTGGTTACAGCTGGGGCGTCAGCGGGCTGGCGCACAAGGACCGGCGGCCGTGTTCAGGATCTCGGGATGCGGGCCTGGCCGTACCGCCGGGGGCTGCGTCAGGACAGCAGCAGGGGGAAAAACGCTGGATACCTCCATGAAGACGGCGCGTCGGGGCCCCGCACGCACCAGTGCGCGCGGGGAGGGCGGAGGGCAGAAGGGAAACCGCGCTCACGTCCAGGGCAACACAGCAGGCGTCAAGGTGGCGAACAAGCCGCCGCCAACGTCATCAGGTGCGCCGGCTGCTGAGGGGTTTACAGGAAATATGGGCCGCCGCCGCTGCAGCTGACGACGACGGCCCGAAGAGGCTCTCCCGGCGGGCGAGGGTTACCCGGCCGCCGAAGCGGCCGCCGGGCAAGTAGGGCGACGGGACCCTACGCGGGCGACGGGTCGGCGGGGCGGCCTAGTAGCTCCTTGGGATGTGCGCCGTACGGCGCTGGCCGCGCTCGGTGCTCCTGGCGATCGTCCAAAGGGCGGGCAGGAGGGTGCGCCGGGCGCGGCGGAGGCGAGACGTCGTCGTCGAAGGGAACGAACACGTCTTGAGAGGAGAGGCAGGAGACATCCGCACTCCTCGTGCTGCTGCCGGCGGCGTGGCGCGCCGGCGAAACCGAACAGCAACCGCTGTACGCATGCGCCGTGTTGAGGGGGGGGGGGGGGGGGGGGGTGGAAAGGGGGAGAGAGGAACCCAGGCCCAGGGACGAAGAAGAGGAAGGAATGCCCAGCGAAACGGAGCGGTGAGACTGACTTTGCAATTCGACTGACCGAGTTCCACTCGGCCAGGTGTTGTTTCTCGCGTCACTCCAGGTTTAACCAGAGCTAAACCACCGCAAATTGTTTTTTTTCCTTTTGTTTATTTCATAGACACCTTTGAGGAAGGACACTGTTTGGCTCGCACGAAGTTGCCACTATCAAAAAAAGCGCGAGTTGTACTGAAGTATGTCAACAACCGTCGTCGTACCTAGGCTAGCCTCTGGAGCAGTCTTCCGTTACGGCGTCATATATTGGCTCAGCCGAGGCACCCCCTGTAGGGTTCGCCGATATGTTCGTGAAAAGTGCCGAACGGAGCAAAATCGCGCATCCGTTATAGTGAGCCTTCGCGAACAGTCTAGTTGAGTCTAACAGAAATATGCCAGATAAGCCCTTCTTTGTGCCGAAGAAAACTATGAGAATAGCACGCGCTCGCGGAGTAACAGTGTTCAAAAGTAAGCGCAATGAAACTTGGGACAACATGCTGAGGGTGCTCGCTTTCCACACTTTCGGTATCAGAAAAACTTCTGTTATTGGCTGCCCAAAGAACCATTTGAAGCAGAAGCGAGAACTAGAGCGGAACCAGTACGGTGTGTTTGTGTTCTGTTTTTGCCTCCGTTCCAGCAGATGTATACCTCAGCCATTTCAAAACAAAACGTCGCACCAATCGGCACACAACAAACCTCTGTATACCTTTTAGCGCAAAACGTTTGTCTTGCCCTAAGACCCTTGAAAACTGCACGCCTAATAATACGTTGAACACGGCCTGGATAAGACCCCATTGTTGTCCCCACTGTGTTGTGGTGCTACCGTAAACGTGACCACGACATTTCACCATCATCATCATCATCCATAAGCCTGACTACACCCAATGCAGGGCGAAGGCCTCTCCCATGTATCTCCAATTAACCCTCTCCTTTGCCAACTACGCCCACCCAATGCCTCCAAACTTCTTAATCTCATCCGACCACCTAACCTTCTGCCGCCCCCTGCTACGCTTGCCTTTTCAAGGAATCCACTCCGTAACCCTTAAGGACCAGCGGTTGTCTTGCCTTCGCATTACATGCCCTACCCAAGCCCATTTCTTCCTCTTGATTTCAACAAGGATGTCATTAACCCGTGTTAGTTCCCTCACCCACTCTGCCCGCTTCCGGTCTCTTAACGTTACACCCATCATTTTTCTTTCCATGGCTCGCTGCGTTGTCCTTAACTTAAGCTGAACTCTTTTCGTTAGCCTCCACGTTTCTGCCCCGTAGGTGAGTACCGGCAAGATACAGCTGGTGTACACTTTTCTCTTGAGGGGTATTGGTAAACTGCCATTGATGATCTCAGAGAACCTGCCGTATGCGCTCCACCCCATTCTTATCCTTCTAGTTATTTTTCTCATGATCCGTATCAGCTGTCACTACCTGCCCGAGGTACACGTGTTCCTTTACCACTTCCTACACCTCGCTGCCAATTGTGAACTGCTGTTCACTTGCTTGACTGTTGAACATTGCTTTGGTTTTCTGCATGTTCATTTTTAGACCCACCGTTCTGCTCTGCCTGCCTAACTCATTGATCATGATTTACAGTTCACCTCTTCAGTTACTCAGCAAGGCAATGTCATCAGCGAATGGCAGATTATTTAGGTATTCTCCATTAACTCTTATCCCCAACTGTTCCCAATTAAGGCTTCGGAATACCTCCTGTGAACAGGCCGTCAATAGCATTGGCGAGATCGTGTCTCCTTGGCTGACACCCTTCCTTATTGGAATTTTATCGCTGACTTTATGGAGGACTGTGGTAGCTGTGCAGTTGCTATATATATATATATATATATATATATATATATATATATATATATATATATATATATATATATATATATATATATATTCCAGTATTTAGACATCAGGCTCTTCTATACCCTGATTTCGGAATGCCTGTATGACTGCTGAGGTTTCCACTGAGTCAAAAATTTCTCCTAATCAATGAAGGCTATAAACAGGGGTTGTTTATATTGTGTGCATTTCTCTATTACCCGATTGATAGTGTGAGTATGATCTGTTGTGGAATATGGTTTATGAAAGCCTGCCTGATCATTCGGTTGATTAAAGTCTAAGGTTGCCCTGACTCTATTAGCGATTACATTAGTAGATACCTTGCAGGCAACGGACAGTAAGCTGATCGGTCTGTAAGTTTTCAACTCCTTGGCGTCTCCTTATGAATTAGGTTAATATTTGCGTTCTTCCATGCTTCTGGTACGGTGGAGGTCACAAGGCGTTGCGTATACAGGGTGGCTAGTTTTTCTAGCACAATCTCTTCACTGATGTGGAACGATGGCGTAGAAATAGAGCATCCGCCTCGCGCGCAAGAGGACCGGGGCTCGAATCGCGCTGCCGCGCTATTCTCCACCGGGTTTGAGAAAAAAAACTGCGCGTGTCGATGGAATTGCATAACCAGGCCTGGGGTGCGGCCTGATCTCGGTGAACAGAACCGACAACCCACTCCCTCACCGGAACAGAATTTTGGCACCCTGGTGTAGCACTTGGCTACAACCTTCTATGAACAAACCAATTAACCCACAAGATTGATCTGGGATAAATTTCCTGCAAGCCGTGTAAAGCAGACGTGATCGCTGTATGAATTCCGCACATTCGCTGGAGTTCTGAAACATCAACCATTTGAGCCTTACGAAACGCTCGTGGCACTTGGCTGAATTCAAGCGCGCACTCAGGACACTTTGAAGTGAGAGAAGGGTGCTCCAAGCATTTGGTTGCAATCCTTCCTGTATCTGAATTAATGCATGTGAAATACCTGGAAAAGCAGGAAGAGTACACCGCAAAAGGCCTTTACAAAGCGCTGTATACACCTGTGATAGAGATTCAGTGGAACGTCCACTTGTACAGGAAGAAGACACCCGGAAGATCACCGCAAATTAGTCCATTTTTATATTTAAATTTCGGACATGATCACGAGAAGAATTTGTAAAAGGCCAGGCCTAATAATTTGGGGTTTGCGACTTAGGGTAATGGTGTGCGAGCAACTTTCAGCGCGTAGCGCTAAAACACCACGGCTATCGAAAGCAGTTGCCGCGCACTTTTGTCGTGACACCATGAGATACCGTTTACTAAAGTCACCTCATCCGAGCCTATTGCCCTGTGCAGTTGTGAATTCACAGAGCCTTCAAGGAAATGTCAAACTCAGATATCATTAGCGTACAAGGAAATGTCGACAGAGAGTGGCATCTGTTTTAAGAGAACAACGAGGCTGATACAGAAAAGGGTCGGACTTAAAACTCCAGCCTGAGGACCTCCACGAAATACGCGATGTCCTGTCGCTGTCCTTCGTCGACATGAAGGCCAGCCTATCGTCAAGATAGCCACAATACAGTTGCACAAGACGCCGCCAATGACAAAGCTGAACGAATCGCCTCGTGAGTAGTAAAGCAATGGTCGTCTGATGTCTATGAGCACAGCAATAATTACAGACCACTCGGCTCTACTGCGTTTGAAGCAATTTGCAAAGACAAACGTTGGGGGTCCTGCCTCCACCTCTCCGGGACACTGACATCAGAGATATCCTTGTTCGTAATGTATGTCGTAGTTGAGACGCGAATTCAACATCGTCTTCATGAGCTTCCTAACACGGCATACAAAGGCAGTGGGATGATAGGCGCTTAATTCTGCAGGTGGGTTGCTAGGATTAAACAGATTAAGTACGTTTCCAGCTCTGTACAAGACGGCCGACGACAGAGCTCTTGCAGAAGGCGGGGAGCTGAGCGTACGCCTTATCTTCTAGGTGGAAGGGCACTGTGCAACTAACAACATCAGATTCCGGGCATGATTCCTTATTGGCTGCTGCCAGCGCCACCTTCATCTCCGCTTTGGGAAAGGTTCGTTGATGAGACCAGTGTTAAGCGAAATGTGTTAGCATGGGGTCAGCGTTCTCAGCGATGTAATAATTATTGGGGCAGTGATCTTGAGGCACAAGGCCTCAGCTGCGTCGAGAGAAGTCATATTTCTATGCACTGCCGCATAATCGAAATGATGTAATTGTGAAAGCTGGCTTCGCAGCCTGGAAATACTGAATGCAGCCTTCCGGGACCGAGTTTTTCACTGAACGATATCCATTCCTGCCTTGCCAACTTGTCCAAATGGCACTGTGTGTGTTACTGTGCACACTTAGAAGCGCAGATTTCGTAACCACAGAGCATCCGGCAAGCTCTCCACGCTACTCTATGGCCTGCTCTGTGAAGCTTTTTATACTCTGGATCAGTAGCTCTGTACGCGTTTGGAATTCCCACTTCTTTAGTGCTCGATGTTTCAGCTCAAGTTACAGCATCAACGAAGTTTTCATAATTAATCTTTTAACCACTATTTCAGCGAACAATTACCGATCCATGAAGCGAACTCTACGCCGTTCTCGACAGGCGACAACACCACCTATCACATTGTAACATGGTAAGTCACCACAACAGTAAGAATAAATGCCTACAAACCCGTTTATTGAAGGCAATGGATGTAAATGAATCGCAGATATGTCAAAAGTTCTCGACCTTGGATCTTGGTAGAAATTTTTGTGGCCATTGTTGAGAATAGTCACCTTGCTGCGATGAACGAAAACAAATAGTTGACGCCCTGCGACCTTTCTTCTGAAACTTTCCCGGGCAGGATGATTTGCATAGAAGACCTCATTTATTATGTGTGGTGCTGGTGTGTTGCGAGTGATATCCTGAAGGCAGTCTACGCCGAAAGAGGGACGAGGAAAGCACTTATTGCTTCGCACGCAGCACGAAGGGCTTTGCGCACTGCGAAGTCGCACGTCTCTCACTTTCGTTCTTTTATGAACTATAAAATACACTTGGGATAGCAGTTTATTAAAACAGGTTCGATCCCGGCCGCGGCGGTCGAATGTCGATGGAGGTGAAATTCTAGAGGTCCGAGTGCGGTACGATGTCAGTGCACGTTAAAGAACCCCAGGTGGTAGAAATTATCCGGAGCCCTTCTCTACGGCCTCCCTCATAGCCTGAGTCGATTTCGGACGTTAAACCCCAATAAACTGAAACTAGTATATTGAAAATAACAGAATAGTTCAACCTTTTCAGCTGGTATTCATTACCGGAAAAATATTTTAAACAGAGAAAAAATTCTTAATTCCAGAAAAGCTTTAAACTCCTAACGGACACATTGTTTCTTTATAAAATGGTAACAAAATGGTGATTTCATATACGTGCTACCATCTGTCGGCAAACCAATAAAATGCTCTGGACGATCGCCGCTCGATTTAAACCGGGCACGGAGTGCCATAACACGACAAGCTAGACTCGTCATGACCCAGAAATGACAATCGGTTTACGACAAACCTGGCTCCTCCAAGTCCGCTAAAGGGTTAATCAGAAAATTGGCTCCTTGTGGTTTTATCGTCTTCGAACATTCTCCATCATGAGGACTGAGTAAATTTTAGAACACGTAGTAGGCATCGACCGCGAAGCAAACGCCGAGTAAAAAGCATAGAGAACAAAAATAAAGAAAAACCGACCTGCGATGTTTAATGCATGCTATTTAACCCCAAACAATTTTTGTAGCCAAATACGGCTGGCCATAAGAAATGCTAAATTCATTTCACAAGGCGTACATGACCCAGGCTCATTGCAATGCACCAGATAATGGCTACAATTACAGAAGCGAAAACGCGAAAACGAATTACAATTTCTAATTCCGCCTCAGTTTCCGAAAAGGCCAGTGTGGCCTTTGTCATATCCTTCGTGAAAGCTCACGACAGAGACAAAAGAATGTTCTTTGAATGTCAGCAGTACGTTGGCATTTAACTTCCTGGCGTGGTCAGACGAACCGTGCGAACTGCGGACAAAAGTCTCCGTCTGCGACTGCTCAGTTTTGGTTTGCTTGCTTGCTTGCTTGCTTGCTTGCTTGCTTGCTTGCTTGCTTGCTTGCTTGCTTGCTTGCTTGCTTGCTTGCTTGCTGTTGGTTGGTTGCTGTTGGTTGGTTACTCTTGGTCAGTAGGTCGGTCGGTCGGAAGGGGTCTGAAGTGCTCCGGAAATTTCGACCATCCGGCGCTCTTTAACGCACACTGACATCACACAGTACACGGGCCTCTAGAGTTTCGCCTACATCGAAATTCGACCACCGCGGCCGGGATCGAACCCGCGTCTTTCGGGTCAGTAACCGAGCTCCATAACCACTGAGCCAGTGCGGCGGCTGGACTGCTCATTGGTTAGGTTCATAGTACTTAGTTGCTTCCTCAAAAGGCCGAGGAAAAAACCCCAGAAAGCCTTCAGCAATGCATGGACACAGCTAGCGCTCTACAAGTATACAGTCAAAGCATTTGTAGAGAACCTGAAACGTAATAACTTGGCCCAGTCCATTCAACGCCATGCCTAGTCAATACAGATAAAATAAATTTAAACTCGGAACTAGAAAAAAAAAAGCGTCGCACCCCTTTCAGCATGTCAGATAAGTATTTGAATGTAGCGACACGGCTTTTATGCATGTTTCCGGAGCGCAGGAAACCGCTCACAGGCACCAGTCACTGTTAAAAAAAACACGTTCTTGGATATAACCATTACCCAAAAATGCTTACACCTGCAGTGGTGGATGTAGTCCCGTCCCAAATCACCTCTCGAATATTAGAAGGGTGCTATGGATTGAGGGTATCCCTTAGGATGGTACGGACCGCATTTGCCTCTGCTGATACTCAAAGTCCTAAAGCATTCAAAATAGACGGGAAGGTTAATTGCGCCAACAGCGCCAAGCAAAGGCGCAATATTTTGTGAAAAAAGTACTAGAGTACTGCAATTCAGGCAAGTAGCGTGCCCAGTTTTTTTTTCTTTAGAAGAGTCTAAAGGTGCAAGGACATTTCTGGGTAAAGTTGTATTGGTGATAAAACAACCGATTCAATTGGCCGCATAGCAAGATGCAATGCCGCCGGAGAATTTCTTGTTAGGTTGTTTTGGCACTCTGAAGCCAACTTTTGCGGCCAAAATAAAACAAGGTGCTTCTGCTCTTGCATTGCACTCAGTAGCGAACAGTGCCGTCAGAAAGCAAGGCGGCAGAGGAGGGGGGGGGGGGAGCAGGAAACGATATATAGAATCTAGAAAAGAAACTGTGAATTAGATATTTATTATCTGTCAAAAAAGGTTAATATCATGAAGATAACACAATAAAAACTTTATACGGCGCTGCTGCAAAATGCAGAACAAGGTATTTAACGTGCATTTTGCTTTCACCAGAACTTCCCTATGTGTCTGTTTTGACATTATTATATGTCATTTCGTCTACAAACGCTGTGCATCGAACAGAAAGCGCTGTGCAGTTTCAGCTTAAGAACAGTTGACACATTCCAGAGTGACGACGTATCCCATGCAGGTCGATAGCTTTTAGTAGATGTGCAATGAAGGCAGGGTGGATAGAACAAAGTTAATAGGTGACGAGGAAACTTGTGTGTAGACCTCAATTTTATAGATGCAGTTATGCTGAAAGCAAACATCGGTAATGTTCACGAACAGGAGAGGAACTATTTAGGGCCACGTCTAGGCCCTACCCTGAGATATACTCGTTGTATACTTTGAAACATATTTGCCGCCTGTTTCTTTAGTAAATCCAGCGCAGAGCTAATAAGAGTTAGTTTTATCTCACTCCCTTTTTTGCGCCTTTTAAATGAAAAAGGCAGCCTTCTGTGGAAAATATTCTCATTTCGATAGTTTACTTCCGGCGCCATATCTTCTTGCAGTTTTTTTTTTAATAAATGTCTTGTAGAAAGCACTCTCCTGCGTAGATATTCACCATTCCAGGTCAGTATCTTTCATCGGAGTGTAAATCGAGTAGGAGAAAATTGTGCCTTTTATTTATTTCTTGTTTTTCTCAGAATCGGCCAAGTGTGACAAAGATGACAACTTGAGGTTTTAAAACTAAAACCAAAAACAAGGTGTGTCGTTGAACCGCCGGTCAGAAACAATTTGCACAAAACAGTAATCTAACTGCTCAAGATATTTAACCAGTACCAGCATCACTTTTCCGCTTTTTTTTTTGCATATGACATTGCCTATACAGATTCCTTTCTGATCTGTTGCACATCTCTCCAAGTAAAGTACTTGCGTCAGCGCTCCACAATTTGCAGCCCTGTTGTGATGAAGTGCCTCGGCGATATCCAAAATGCCTTCAAAAGGTCAACACAAATCATGCTGCCACTCAGTGTGTGAGATCCGTCTAAGGAGGCAGTTGAGAGATGTGCATTCCAAGAAAGGAATCACTTGGTACGCACTTCGTGATGACGTGATTAAAAAACTCGTTGGTGTTTGAAGCGCACCTGTGGAGACACTTCTTAAGAAGCTTAAGCTGACCTTTCTTATTAGAAAACAGTCTTTATAACGCAATTGAACGCGTCGAGTATTTGTGCACAAAAGACTCGTTCATCGTCTGGTTCTTGTTTGCACACCAAGAGTGCGGAGCTATTCACCACAGGTGGTTACAGCTGTCGCTGCCGGCAGCGAACATGACCAAATGCGTTAGGCAAGTATAGGCTTACGCGATTTTTCTCTCTCCAAACGAAAACAAACACATATTTCAAACTAACCTTACTGCTGTGAAGAAATTGCCCGTCTTCCTCGAGGCTTAAATAGTAGAGAGTACAACGTGGGAGAATTCAATGAAACGTGGCATATTCCTTCCTTCTTTTCCCTGATAGCTGTCAAAGTGGCAGCTGAGATTAGCGAAATTCTGTTTTGTTTTACACAATATTTTCAATGCAGAAATTTGAGGTAGTGGAAGGCAAAAAAAAAATGAAAGCGCGCCGCCCTCCATTCGTTTTCGAAAGCCGGGCATTGCTGGTTCCGCTTGGTGGGGAATGCGAGTAATTGCATTGCGTTCAAGGTTCTTTCGGCCAACGAGATTGGCAGAAAACCGGGAAAAGAAAGCTTCGTTTCACAACGTAACATAACTGATTTCTTACAAATTAGGCTTTGGTTTTTTTTTTTTGCTTTTGAGAGCTTTACAGTCCGAAAGCGACTCATCCCATAAAAAACGCTGTAGCGGAGGGCTCCGGAAATTTCGACCATCTGGGGTTATGTGCACTGTCACCAAAACAGTACACGGGCCTCTAAAATTTCGCTTCCATCGAAATGCAACCGCGGCAGCCGCGCTAGAGCCCCCTCTTTCGGGTCAGCAGCCGAGCACCGCAACCACTGAGCCAACGCGGCGGCTGAGCTGCTTTCGAGTTGCTGCTACTATACTCCTACAGTTACCAACTCCAGCACTCATTGTCATTGGACCTCCAGCATTTCATCATCACCGAAATGCAACCGCCGCAGTCGGGTCAGCAGCCGAGCACCGTAACCACTGAGCCACCGAGGCGGCTGAGGTGCTTTCGAGTTGCTGCTACTACTACTACAGATACCAACACAAGCACTCATTGTCATTGCGCCTCCAGCATTTCACCATCACCGAAATGCAACCGCCGCAGTCGGGTCAGCAGCCGAGCACCGTAACCACTGAGCCACCGAGGTGGCTGAGCTTCTTTCGAGTTGCTGCTACTACTACTAGAGTTACCAACACCAGCACTCATTGTCATTGGGCCTCCAGCATTTCACCATCACCAAAATCCAACCGCCGCAGTCAGGTAAGCAGCCGAGTACCGTAACCACTGAGCCACCGAGGCGGCTGAGCTGCTTTCGAGTTGCTGCTACTACTACTACAGTTACCAACACCAGCATTCATTGTCATTGCGCCTCCAGCATTTCACCATCACCGAAATGCTACCGCCGCAGTCGGGTCAACAGCCGAGCACCGTAACCACTGAGCCACCGAGGCTGCTGAGCTGCTTTCGAGTTGCTGCTACTACTACTACAGTTACCAACACCAGCACTCATTGTCATTGGGCCTCCAGCATTTCACCATCACCGAAATGCAACCACCGCAGTCGAGTCAGCAGCCGAGCACCATAACCACTGAGCCACCGAGGCGGCTGAGCTGCTTTCGAGTTGCTGCTACTACTACTACAGTTACCAACACCAGCACTCATTGTCATTGGGCCTCCAGCATTTCACCATCACCGAAATGAAACCGCCGCGGTCGGGTCAGCAGCCGAGCACCATATACCACTGAGCCACCGAGGCGGCTGAGCTGCTTTCGAGTTGCTGCTACCAGTACTAGAGTTACCGACACCAGCACCCATTGTCATTGAATTTCTGTTCGTTTCCAGGCGCCCTTTTGATCATAGATGGGGATCTTTCAGTTATAATG
The DNA here is from genome assembly GCF_052857255.1 of Amblyomma americanum. NCBI lineage: Eukaryota > Metazoa > Arthropoda > Arachnida > Ixodida > Ixodidae > Amblyomma > Amblyomma americanum. Next base: position 65,717,623 of record NC_135503.1, on the reverse strand, counting down.
CTTTATCTTGGGTACTGTCGGCGAAGACAGATTAGCGCACGGTTGCCGTCAGTAGAGCATCTGAGTTAATTAGAAAAACAGTGATTCAGCTTCACTTAAACCCGAATAAGTTCACACGTATGCAGGCTACAGGTATAAAATTTTGAGTTGATGAGAAAGTAGCGCTTATGCGTTAAAGGGAAACTCTTTTTATTTCGGAAGCTCTGTCCGCTTTTGTCAATAATATCTTTCCGGCTGTGGAATTCGAACGCCTTAATGTATCCGAAGAAAGCTGATCGTACGGGCTAGGAAAACTACGAGTACAATTATCCACACCTTCTTAATATTGTCGACGATTGTAAAAAGCACCTTTCGCTCACCGCCACCCCAAAATAGCGCGCATATCAGATTCGCAGAGCAACAAAACCCGGGGGGTGGGGGGGGGGGGGGGGGGGGTTCTGCTTACAAAAGAACGTTAGAACCTTTCACGCCAAGCCACAAAGCGTTGATCTCTATGCGCATAGGCGCAAAGCATAGAGAGGTAATAACTAGGATGGAGAGTGACCTCCGCAGGCTATACTCCTACAAGTTCGTTCATACAGGCATCACGACGGCCTGTATGAGCGATACGACAGGCACATTGGGAAGGGAGGCGCGTGCTTGGGGCATCAAAAATGCAACGGCCTCCAGATCAAGCCGACCGATTCTTGTGACAGTACCAGCGATGTTAACAAGGTTATTTTTATGGTGGATTTTTATGGCGCAAGGGCAGCTTTGGCCGAAAAGCGCCATCGCACGAGGTATTTGCGTGTACATACAGTGGGGTCAAAGACCCATTCACCAAATCATGTACCCCAGATAAGTCCACCACCAGGCCAGGGGAAAGCTGGTATTTCTTTTTATCACCAGTGGTTAGACGTTGGCACTTTGGACCCAACCCCGCGCTTCCAACATGACAGGCAGATGATCAAGGTATGTAGGTAAACTTTAATAAAATCAGGGGAATATTTCTTGAGACTCGTGGGTGGGGTCCTCATTCCAGGGCTCCACTGGCTTCAGCTGTCAGATAGACCTGTTTTATGAGGGCTCTTCGGTCCTCGATACGATCGTTGGTCAGCAACGCCTCCCACCGCTCTAAATACTTGTACTGCGTCTGTAAGTTGTTCGGATTCGCCCCGCATCCTCACGAAATGTGGAACTGTGTTGGGCGGGCCTTGCACCATGGGCATGCGTCAGGGTATAGTGTTGGGTGCATGGGGTGAAGTTTGTGGAGATGAGGGAAAAGGTTCGTTTGGATCTGACGCCAGGAGATAGCGTCCTGGGTGCCTAATTTTGTGTGAGAAGGAGGGTTTTTTCGGCGCTGGAGACGCTGGAACTCTATAAGCGTTCGTTGTACGTGGAGGGAATAGAGATTAATTGGAATACGCTGGGTGGCCCTGTTCGGTTGGCTGCTGCTCGAGCTAAATCATGCGCCCTTTCAACTCCATCTAGTTCTTCGTGACCAGAACTCCGCGTAATCTGGTGGGCTTTATTGAGGGTCTAGGTACCCATGAGTCGAGCGACGTCTCTTGGGACGCGTCCTCGCAGGAAGTTTCGGCAGGCTTGCTGTGAATCCGTGATCACATGAGTGCTGCGCCCTTGCGCGTCGCAGTGCCGTATGACAAGTGCAACAGCGGCGGTGTCTGCCGCCGCTGGAGAGTCGGCTATGGTAGAGGCAGCGAGCACCGGGAAAAATTCGAAATTTATTCCTACAACCGGGTATTAATTGTGTTCTGTGTATGCAGATGCCCAAACCAGTAGGCCATAGCTGCGGTGTGTTACAATGGGTCACAGAGCGCACAGGGTGGTGATCGCAGGTTCTCACAGGAAAAGGTACTTACCTGCCGTGTCAGGAAAGGGGACATAACGCTGCGGGTTGCGGCGGCTTTTCAATTGCGAAAAGTGGCGGAACTTTTTATGATAGCGTCCATGGTTGTGCAGCCTTTGCACAAAAAGGATTGAAAACTGTCATCCGCAGTACCGTTGAGCCTGTGACACGTTCTTCTTACTCGGCCACAGCAGCGTCCACTTTGTGATACAATGTTAAAACGTCTTGAATGTACGCGACGGAATTCTGCGTCAAAAGCCTGGGCGTGCGGCGCAAGTTGCTTCCGTTCATAGGGCTGTCCAAATAAAGCGCATAGTTTCTACTTACAGGCGCCCAAGGTCATTAGCTCGTCCTTATACGTATCGTACCCCAAGCCGTGTGGGTAAAATAGACGATGACATTCGCCAGCATCAAGGCGGGGTCACAACTTTTATATGTAGGTGCTGACTCGTTCGTATAAGCCGAGCCAGTCTAAGACATCGGTGTCGTCGGTTCTTGAAATGGTGCCGCGATCGCGGGCAGGAGCCATGACCACGAAAGGAGCGGTAGTAGTGCGCCGTGACTCGCCGAGTTGCCAAAACACGCCGGATTGCTCCATGGTGGAAATCCCGGCCTGAAGACCGCTCCAAAGCTTCGTGATGGTAAGAACATACAACCGGCGCCTCCACCAACATAATACATGGCAGAAAAAACGGGGAACACACAAAAACGACCAGGCCGCACCAGACAGTCCACAAGGGGCACAAAGGGCAGAGAGCACTTGCCAAGTTAAGCTACTTCGTTCTCGTCGCTGCCGCTCATATAATCCGTTGCAATATACGTATAACCATACCCAGCGATTCTGGACAAAATCATTTGTCAATGGGAAAGATATGAACGAATTTTTTCAGATACTGTGTAATTTAACTGTTACAATCAATATATCCGCACATCTCCCGTCGGCAGGCTTGTATTTTCTACGATTAGCGATTTTGCTATCGTCAAAAAACTTTCGCCATCGCTTTTCTATGGTAGTCTTAACTGCTCGATGCGAGCGCTAGGACAACTTAAATAGTAAGATTTTGCAACGCGTCTGATGAATAGACGATTACCTTTATATTTTCATATTGATATCTTTCAATATTTCAAACATCGCAATGTTTGTCGAAGATTTCTGGACGTGTCTCAACATAATCAACCACAAGCGCTGCTGTGCGGGCCATGTTATTGTATTGAAACTGAAAAATTGAGAACAATTTTTGTATGAATAGTACTATCTCAAGAATAAGCTTAAATGTTCTTTGGGTGAGTTTTCCTGTATATTAGTTGATCCTCGCTAATTAAATCGAAATGTCCTTCTCTCTTTCTTTATATTATCAACGTTGACGTTCACTACATTTCCCGTGCTTTAATTTCTCCTATCTCCCCCGTTCAAAGCTTGCATCGAGATAAAACAACTAGTAATTGTTACAATATCTGAGAAGCTCTGACGCCATAATTTTTTTAGAAGATCAATACACTACTGCCGATTTTTTCATCTCTTTCTCAAAAGATGACCAACTTTCCTACCTCTTTAAATCAAGTGAGGCTCCAAGAAGTGCTGTGCCCTAACTTTTATTTTCCTACATGCAACAGCTCAAAATCAGTCGCTGCACTCGTTTCCGCACGGGCACTGTATGCGTGAGACTGAACTTCGGGGATGAGCAGTTTTCACAGAACTTGTTCAGTGCATAGGGCAAGTCTTATTAAAAACTGTGTACGTTTCTCGCTTTCGACACAGGTATTGGTACTCTCTCTTGCAGTTCTCTGAAGGTCCTTTCATGGCCTCCGCTTTCCAGATATGAAGTTCGCATTTCATGCTGCCTGGGAGTAAAGAAGATTCAGAGAGAGTTTTCACAATTTTGACTCCAATATTTTGTATATATCTAGCACTGAATAATAAAATATTTTGCAAAGTATCATGTCAATCACGAAAATTATTCCTTGTAATAAATCTTGCAATTAAAGAGAACGACTATTAGCTTTGATCGCTTAACTTTTTTTCCGGCAATCGAAATCTCCTTGTCCAGATAAACGAATACCCTGCTTTTGCGATGAAAAACATGGCAAAACACTTTAAAAGTAATTTATTCTCTATGCGCTCTCTTTTTCTTGTGATAGAAAGTGTCTGCGAGCCCAGTCATCGAGCATCATATGTAGTCAGTACAGCGAATCTATGCAGCTCAATGGAACGCATGCCGCGTCGCGTACGTACAGTGCAACGGCAGTAATGAGTGTCATTAGCTCAAAAGCTTAGGTTTGATTCAAGCTGCTTTTGTGAGTACTTAGGTGGTTGAAATAATGATATAAATATGGCAATGCTGGTGACATCTATCACAGATGCTAACAATCACTTTTGTCGGCAGCTCCGCTGCAAGCATAACGATGGCGTAGGTTGGGTGATTCCTTTTTTTGAGAACATTTCAAAGGATGATCAAGCAAGACTAAATAGTAAAAGTACCGGTAATTTTGTGTATGAGGGAAGTGTACGGCGCCCTAAGTTTCTATGCACAAAAATTAAATATCTTATGTCGCTGGGGCATATTCATAAAATGCAATATATTTTCACGTAGTTGTTACGGATGTCCGGCGGTGATGAAGGCAGCGAAAAGGGCTTCCAAAAGAAGCTGTTCATCGGACGCCAGGTCCAGAGCCGCAGGTTTAAAGTACGCATGCGCAAAATTTTACCGGGCAAAATCTCAGATCGTATAGATTCGCGGGAAAAAAATATATCTGTTCCCTCGCTTGCCATCCAGGTGGTTTTCCTTCCAACGGATGGAGTTCGCATGTCTCTGCATGCATCTATGCTTTTCATCATGCGAATGCGGCATGCGAATTTGCATGCTGGAAACTCTTGTTTATCACTGCATGTCCCGCAGTGCATTCGTGCAGTATCGGTTCAACAGATAAATTCTGAATGGAATGAGAAAAATTGGGGTCAGAGTCAGCTTCTGGCACTGGGCTTATAGTTTTAGTTTGTTTTTTAACAAAATTTTCTCCTCCGCCTCAAACATTTTTAGCTGTCCTAAGTACACAAGGGTGGAAATTTGGGCAATTCAGTATCGGCGATCCATGGCTTAGCGGTAGCGCAAACCAAGACGACGGACAAAGAACCGTTACACACCACAGGTGCCAACATCTGACAACGGCGCATACGCCAAAAAGATACCATGAAAAGGAACAAGGCCATAAAAAGTCGAATCACCGATTTTCGGAACTTAGAAAGGCCAGCTCTATTTTGGAAAGAGAAATCTTACGCGTGCTAACTTATTTATCTTACAATGCAGTGGTGTGCGCAGCTTCCATTATTTCACAAGCCAACTTATCTCTGTTTTTGGCCACGACTGAGCATTTGTCTAAAAAGCGCACACACCCATACTTCTTACAGTGCAGAGCCAGATTACTGCCAGTGTATGTTTTTTGATGTTTTGTTAGTGCTGACGTAGCTTGTCATTGAAGCACCTTCCGAAGTGTCTGTAAAACTGTGGCCAAAAGAAAACTGCATATTATACGCAATGCCCTCCGTACATTTTACATATTTTTCTGATGATTGATGGCACACTGCAGTTTTTTCGGTCGATGTTTAGCGGGAAAGGTTATTTTACATGGGATACTTAGGTCCTCTCAAGCTGAAAAAAACCATGTGAGTATGGCCTTCCTATGCTGCGAAAATCGGTAATTCAGCTTTTTATTCTCTTAGAACTTTTGTTCAGAAGTTAGTCTGTTGTGTGTCTGTTTGTTCGTTGTCTTGGTTTGCGCAACCTCTCAAGATTAGTTCACAGTTTGGCACATGAAAGGCACTGCTATTTGGTGAGAACAATTTTCACGCGACAAACATATATTTCATAAAACTCAAACTTTTTGTTTTTCATCTGCATGTGACGTATTTTACTATAGTTAAATTATATTCTGCAAGACTGAGTGTTCAATAAAAGCCGAATTTACATGTTATGTGAGGAAAAGCTTGCACCTTGATACTTACAGGCGTTGTCCGAGAAGGTAATGACAGCACATTTCCTTTCGTCATCATAGTACTGGAAACGGTAATTTCTCTTTTTTCCTGGTGAAGAACAATACCCAGTAGCATATATTGTATTATCGGTTACATGCGTACCCCCTCAATGAATACAGTCCACACCACGGCAGCAGATATAAAGAACACTCCCTTATTACGAAGGAGTGCTGTGCTCGTGTCAAGATATGCATTAATGCAATAGCAACTCGTCCCAGAGCGAATAACTTTGGTCTCACCACTCGGATATAGCGAAGCAGGAAGCGCCGCAAATCCGCCCCAGTAAGTGAAAAACTAACGCTTCCAGCTTAGCGTGTAGATAAGATGGCTTCAGACACCGCGACGCCGACCGGAAAGAACATGTCGACCCAGAAAAGCAAGAAAAAGGCGGCATTTAAAACGCTCGCCGATAGCCTATAAGTTTAATCATCGCGTGAGGTATAACCATGCGAGTGTACAACATGTTCCATGTTGGTCAATAGTTTAGAGGAATCCCCCAAGGTGGTGTAAATTTGTAATAATGGAGAAAATTACTCATTTGCATCTACCCAAGCGCAGTCATATGGCCGCAAAAGAAAGCTGTACAGCTTCCACAGAACTTCGTAATTACAGAAAAGTTAGTCCTAATCCGGGGTTCGAACCCGGGACCACCAATTTACCTTGTGGGATTCCTCTAAACATTTGACCAACACTGTTCCCACTTCGAGTCATTGATCAACATGTTCCATGAGTCTGCAACATGCACAGACAATATAAATCGGGAAATATTTGTACTTTGACAAGCGGGTTTCAGTTTTGATAACCAGAGTAGCCTTACCGATCCGCCTGTCAGGTGTTGTGATTGTTAAGCGAGCGATTGTTAATTATTAGTGCGAAAACAACGCTACATGTAAGTTATCTATTTAAGGGCACTTCTGTATGATACACATCATCTCAAAAGGTCAAACATCTCGAATGAATCAATAATCTGATCAATGTCTTTAACAACCAATAAAATGCATGGCGGAAGAATGCGCGTGAAGACGACGACAGGACGAAGAACCAAAAGTACGAGCTTGACCTTGTAGTTCATCCTGTCGTCGCTTTCAGGCGCGTTTTTCCTCCGTGCATATTATCCAACTCGTCCAAATTTCTGCCCTAATCAAGTGAAATGGTTCCCATGAGTGGAAGGAAAATTGTTTTGCCAGAAGATGAGCAGTGAAAACGGAGTGAAATTCGAATGAGCAAGTTAGAACTTCCAATTCAATAACGCAAATGGCGGAATCATCGCAGAGGAGAATGACAATGACTATAAGGCGCATAATGGTTTTCCAAAATCTTCTGGGAACATTTGCAGCACTTATAATAAAGTTGCATTTTAAAGTAGTTGAGCTTTACTTCTGTTCTTTGTAGACTGTTGTTCCTCCCCACTATATAAGACTTTTCACGCAATGTTTGAGTTTGAAATTAAAACTTTTTGTTATCTAACATTTGCACGTTAAAATAAACTAGGAAGAATCCCCTCGCTCGCTTATGAGTACGTTTGAAATAGCAAACCATATAAAGCGCTGCCATTCCTACTTCGAAAGGACCCAACTTAATTGGACAGAACGAAACGAGAAACACCTAAGTGAGAAATTTAATAATAATAATAATTGGTTTTTGGAGGGAAAGGAAATGGCGCAGTATCTGTCTCATATATCGTTGGACACCTGAACCGCGCCGTAAGGGAAGGGTAAAGGAAGGAGTGAAAGAAGAAAGGAAGAAAGAGGTGCCGTAGTGGAGGGCTCCGGAATAATTTCGACCACCTGGGGATCTTTAACGTGCACTGACATCGCACGGCACACGGGCGCCTTAGCGTTTTTCCTCCATAAAAACGCAGCCGCCGCGGTCGGGTTCGAACCCGGGAACTCCGGATCAGTAGTCGAGCGCCCTAACCACTGAGCCACCGCGGCGGGGCTGAGAAATTTTCGAAAAGTTTCTGAGTACCCGATTTATATTGGGGCGATAGCATTTATCACGGAGATTTATAGAGCCAGCTTTTTTTTTTCAGTTATTCAGTAAGTTGCAAGGGACAGTAGTGAGACGAGCCAAATGATCACTGAGGCCATGGATTCGCGTTATAGAAGGAAAGGTATTAGAAGAGTAGTTAGAACAAGGCCTAATAATTCGAATGTTCCATCCATGGTATCTGTAGAAATAGTAACCATTTGGTAAAAAAAAAACCGGATGACATGATTGTTTTTTATTATTCGCTTGCTGGAGAGAATGGGTGTTACTTTGTCCGTACTTGCTATTATGCTCAGTGCGTCACGAAAGAATCACCTACCGCCGCAGTGGCTCAGTGGTTATGGCACTCGGCCGCTGACCCGAAAGTCGCAGGTTCGATTCCGGCCGCGGCGGTCGAATTTCTATGGAGGCGAAATTCTAGAGGCCTGTGTACTGTTCGATGTCAGTGCACGTTGAAGAACCCCAGGTGGTCGAAATTTCCGGAGCCCTTCACTACGACGTCTCTCATAGCCTGAGTCGCTTTGGGACGTTAAACCCCCATAAACCATAAACCAAACCGAAAGAATCACTAAACAGCTGGTGTTATACTGACCGAACGGTAGCAAACCCTTACAATCACTGTCGGAAAATGTGTGGTGCTCAGGGGCTAAATCATTTCAAGCGGGCACAGTATGCTTTTGCGAGAAGAACACAGAACGAAGTTCCAAATTCGTGGTATTAACCACACCACAACCGCGTCAGACATCTGTTGTATCTTTATGTTTTGACCATAGGGGCATTAGCAGTACACCGGGGACAGGTGCAGAACATCAACTGAAACATAACTATAATGAAGGTCCAATCCAAAATTTTAGCAACAAGAACGCCCAAGATTAACAAAAGCACTAAGAGCTAAACACAAAAGCGTACAAAATACGAGACAAAGTCTACGTCATTTTTAGAGAACATATCAAAATCGGAAAGTCAAACTGCAATCGTAGTCTGAAAGGGTTCAATTAAGCCATGTGGCAATCAATACAATGATTTTAAAAGAGGGTAAGAAAATTGCCGAGGCTGCAAAAAAAAATATGTTCAGCTATAAATCCACGGCATACGATACTCTCCGCATCGTAATCGCATCGTAATCCCAAGGAGCCAACGTTAAGAAACTCATGTTGTTATTTGTCGTGGCCTTCATACTTTCTACTTCGGATTTGATGTAAGCAAAGCAAAAACGATTAGCTTAAAATCTTTTGAGGCCGCTTTTCAGTCCCTTGAATGTCATCTAGTGATGTCATCGTGAATGTCATTAAGTGAAAAACACGCCGGAAGGCATCATAGATGGCCCAGTGATCAGAGGCATCGAAAAGCGATGCTTGAGTGTTTATGCCTGCGCTCAATCGAGTTCTGCTCTGGCATATGGCACAGAAAAGTTTTTTTTTCCGCTGGATACCATTCGGATGAAAAATTTTCTTAATGATGATGAAAGTTTCAGCCCCTTATTAAGGCATAGGTTCGCCATTGTTTCTGGAAGGAGTTCACCTCATTGCCGAAAATGGAGCCAATAGTGTCCCATGTCTGAAAACATATCCCTTGGCTTTCGCTAATATAGCTGAGGATAAAAAGGGGCAGCGGTTGCAAACTCAATGCTTCGAAGAATAAAGCAGATATTTCAGTCACAAAGTATGCATGACTGATATAAATGTTGGTGCGCACATCTTGTCTGCGATATGACAACTTTTATTTTAGCATAAAGAAATAGCAAGTATGTAAAAAATAGAAACCACAACGACACACATGCTGTTTATTATTTCGGAAGGTCTTTCACAGCTGTGCAGTGCAGTTGAGCAATACGCAGAGAGAAAAAATAAAATAAGTGATATCAGTATTAACAATAAAATGCGTTAGGTTATTCGAGTATGTTTTAAGACGCACTGGTAGCGTTACTAGATCTATGTGACCCTAGCGGCCAAACGTGATCGAACACTTGAGATATGTTGGAGTGCTGAACCCCTTTTTAAATTCCTAACGCTGTGCAACCTGCTCCTCTTTTATGTGTCGTTTCATTATTGTCCACGAATTTTTTGTGATGGAAAAATATTTGACATATAGCTTCACGTGCCTACATACAACTGCTGCGCTGGCATATTGAAAACTGTGAAGTCTAATATAAAGTCTGTCTTCGTTATAAGGATGCGTATCCGTGATATGAAATATGCACATTTTACGAAAAACCCAGCTCTGTTCAAGCCAGAAAAAGTGATACGCGAAAAATACGCATAAGAAGCCTCTTGGCTCATTATACACTTTTTTTCCACTTCAAGTGATCATGATACTAAGACATGCAAATTTGTTGCGTTATCTCCCGAAAACATTGGGGAAATAGCAATGTGTACTCTGTAAAGTTAGGCACGCTGTGATTGCGAACTTTTCTTTTTTATTCTCTAGGAGCACTGAAACGTAATCGCATGATAGTTTTGTTACAGGCATATATGAGACCTCAAACTTGATGTCATAATCCAACCCCTGTGGCGCGAAGGGATCAGCTCCAGCATGGAATTGTTAGCCGCACGGTAGAAAAAAAAAACGCTTTCTGTAAATGATCCAATAATGGCAAGCAGCCTGCCCCACTCCAGGATATACTTAAGTAAACATTTTTTGCCTATTATACTTTACATTGTGAACTATTGAAACCACACGGTTAGCCTCTTGCTGCCTCTTTACTACGCGTACCAATATTCATTCCTTATTAGTGCTGCTGAGCTCCTCACGCTGATCATGGTCCTCCATGATCCTCATGATCAGACTTTTATAACGTAGTGATGTTGAGACTGACATTTTGGTCCAAGTTTTACAGAGTTCATAGGAATGCGTGAAATCCACTCCGGGTATAGACAGTTATGCTTCATAAACTGAAATGCCTTCGCTACCCTCGGCAGATCATTAACTGACATTCAAAGAACTGAAAACTGGGCTGAAGAATACAAAATTGATTGTTTTATATTTGGTGATATAAAAAAGGTACAAAGTGTCAAGTCCACGACTAATGAGAGCATGTGTTTCTTCTTGATGTTGGCTGCTCGGGTTAACGATACGCAGGATGGGTCATGCAGCCCCATTTCAGTATTATATGTCTCGAAAGATTACGGCAATAATTTCTGGGAAGAAGAAAAAACTGATCATCGCTCACTGTGACTGTTCAGTACCGGCGTAATAAGCGTTCTCATCAGCTATATTCTTTCCTTCACAACAAGGACAGGCTTATTATTTTAAATTTGAGCATTTAAAAGAAACGCAGCGACTACACTTCGTTTCTGGTAAACTGAAAGCTATAGGTTTTGGTGTTTTCTTTTTTTTTTATCCGTGAGTCCTACGTTTCGAAATTGTCGATGGCAGTAGCGCTGTCGCGGTGATCTTAAAATAGAGGCGGATAATCAAGAGATATAAGCGCTCGACTATATCTCCGTTGGCACCTCTACGTAACAGCACCCAAAAGTTAAAAGGTTGCCTGGGCACGCTAACGCGGCTTTGCTAACGGTCGAAGGATAAGCGATATAACGCGTAGAACAGCGGAAGCAACCACAGACGCTGAGCGCAATGTCCTTCACAAAGAAGATATGCGGCTGAACGCGGCGGCACAAACAGCGACAAAAGCGGTGAGGGGCGCCGAGCGCTCCCGTCTGCTGGATGAGAAGCGCTGGTGGCGGCGGCTCATTGGCCAACAAGCTTTCCCACGTCGAAGACTGGAGGCATGGGAAGCTGGTGGCATGTCCGGCTGCATAAGTACTTGACCAGTACCAGTGGCGGCTAGCTACCTTCTATGAGCCATACCAAAGTGCGCCACGCCTTTCCTGCAATGTATTTTGTACTCGCACTTACTCTCGACAAGTAGATAGACGCCAGTATTTTTAAAACTCACCTCGAGGGCCTGTAGCTTCCATCAAAGGGGCTTCATCAGGAAGTTTCGCCTCTGACAGTGCAAAATGTACAACATAGTTCGTGCTGCAAAGAAATCCCCGAGGAACTAAATATCGCATGAAAGGCGCCATAAGAGAGGAAGTGTCTTCGCGCCTGGCTCTTTGGATCATCTGCGTTCTTTACGCTGTGCTGTGCCTTTCAAATCCGAATATTAACAAAGGAAAGTGTTTACACGCAGACCACAGTTAACACGGTTTAAGCCTGCGTCTGTTAGAGAAGTTAACTTTGGACCTCTACGTTCTGTGTGTATAAATACCCGATTTTTGGTACACCAGATACGTTTCAATTTCCTGAAAGAAGTAAAAAGAAGTGAATGAAAAAAGATTTTTTGTTGAAAGTGAAGTGCAGGCTTTCGGCATAAGGTGGAATTCATCAATAATTTTCTTATTCTAAACGCTTAGCGCTGCGAAGTACTCTTGTTAAATTATGAATTGTATGAAAGAGTGGTAATCAGTGACGGGATAACAGTCACGTATAGCAGCCAAGAGACAAGAGTAATGCAGCCGACTTGTAATCGATGGGACCAGAAAGGGTCAGCTTTCGTTTTGTACCCGACCATCCGTAGTTTATGCATACGCCCACGCATGATACACCTCCTATTTAGTGTCATCCGGCTATGAATTTGAGTGCTGCAGGCTGCGTCTAAGAAACAAAAACAAAAATTGGCGGTGGTTTAGCTCTGGTTAAACCTGGAGTGACGCGATAGCTACAGCTGGCCGAGTGGAACTTGATCGCGGGACCAACCACATGACGACCTACGTGATAAGCCACGGCGCCGCGCCGCCGGCAGCTGCTCCTCGTCACGAGACCAACCACGTGACAGCGCGCCGCCACGCTGAAGGCTCGAAATCTTACCGTAATGTAGCTATCGCTACAAAGCTAATCAGACACGAATAGCGAATTCCCTGTAGTAGCCCGCGCCTTCATGACAGGACGTCCGATCCTGCAAAAACAGCCTTATTGACCGAAATTCGACCCGGCAGGAACTAGCCGGGGGCACTAGTACGATTAGTGCAGAAAACATGTAGCACGCCACACGCTCGCCTGCGCTCGTCGTCGTAATTAAGCGCACTGCGTTGAGCTTTTTCCACACGAAAGCAACACACCTTAACAATGTTCAATGTGCACTGGCAAAGTCCAACTATTAATTGCACACATATTCGAAGCTCCACCGTGGTTCCAGCGACTGCTGCGAATGGTTCCTCTCCTGTTCGGTGGTTTACCCAAGGCGAAGAGCGAAGTAAACGGGAATAAAAGAAGCGAGGTCACCAGTGGGGTCGCTAAACAAAATACGTCAAGCACACTTCCGGTCGGCACCGATGATTTCGTATGAAACAATCATGGACGCACGACAAAATTGCCTCGGCGTGTTTATCGTTCTAAATCGTTGAAATGCGTCGCCGACGCTCTCCAGCCGTCGCTGGAGTAGTTGGCACCAAAATTAGTGAAAGCAGCCTCCCGTAAAATGTTTCAATTCTGCCTTCGAATTTCTCGTCAATCAGCAACGAGTTGCCATAGGACAGAAGAAGATGTCGCACCTGGTTTCTTTCGAGTTGACGGTGCACTCGACGTGTATTCATAGGCTGTTTTTACCCTTGCTGCATCGCCATTTTTCACAGAATTTCTGCTCTTCGTCAAGGTAATAGAAAAGCTCTACAACACAACTGTTATTACCTGAAATATTACCCAGCTTTCTCAGGGCAAACCTAACGAGGATTTTGCTTTTTTTATGACAGCAACAATTATCCTGTCGAGCTCATTTAACTTTCGAATAATGTTCTAACTGCCTGTTTTCGTTAATTAGCGGTTCACACGTGCTAAATTTTCGCAGAAACTTGAATTCGATCTAGCGTGACTTCCGAGTTGTAAAATGCACCACAGTGAGGAGATTAAGGAAAAAATGTTCCTGCAGGAATAATGAGCGACATAATCCTACTGCAGAAAAAAGCATTTCAAAATTGCGCAAAATTCTTTTTCGATTAAGCGATAAAACACCGTAGGCGATTGGCTTGCCATATTTTTCCAGGGACACTTGTTACTATATTGTTCCAACTTTTTATTCTCACCGAAAACGTAGCATTTTCGTTGAGCATAATGTCTGACAAACCGGCCCCCTAGTATGCTGTGTGGAACTGTTTATTCTCAAAGAAATTTAGCAAATGCAATTTGTGGCCGCTTATCTAGATCACAAAGAGGTTTCCAGAAAACTTTCCTAGCGCAGCCATGTCGCGCTGACTGCGCGTGTCAGCATCCACTAAATAATAGACGAAACATTTCAAATATTTTGGTTTAACTAAGTACATGCAATGATCTGGCAAAGAAAGCGTCGCTATCCGGCTGTATCGTGGTCCTTTATTGTAATGTTGCCTCTTGGTGGTAATAAAGCGGTGTACATCGAAGAAGAAGTGACCGTTAGGCGAACATTTTATTCGGCTGTGTTGCGCCCAAAAAGACATCTTTGTCGCGGCGATAGCAAGAAACGTGCGCGGCGGTCGTCGAAGAACAGAATTCCCGCCGTTCTCCTTTACGCTAAATTTAAAGCTAACAAAAACTTTCGAAATAAAGCACCAAAAAGAAACCACACAATCTCGAACAACGTTGAAGCAGTTGCGCGTGGCCACGATGACAGATTTCGTCGCATCTTGCATCACGAACAAAACCGTAAAGCCGCGTGCCGGCAGCTCTGAGCATGATCAAGCAAATATTACAAGCCTTCACGGCAATACACTTCAGCAAGTCTGGCAAGCTTCAGTGCAATACAAAAAGTAGGATTTTGAGTCTCCAATAAACCTTAAAGGCAAGATATTATTTCACAGCAATATTAGATGTTATCTCGTGTTAAGGAATGGTAATTGTACATGCTATTTTCGACAGAAATGCAGATAACTAAAACAACTCACCTTCCGTCAGAATTGAAATAAACTTGAGTAACCTCAAGGTTCGTAGAATTCAGAAACACTTTATCATTATAAACGCACCATGGGTCTCTGCCCTTCATAAGGCGAGAATAACTTCTTGTGTGAAGAAATATTCTTTGAGACGTATTAAAGAACTGAAAAAAGATTAAAACACGTTTCATTTTCTAATATTCATTCGAAAGCACGGAGCGGGCAATACGACTACATCTGATCGTAAATATCAGCTATTCGAGGCGCAATCTTTAAATTCTCTCCAAGTGCTGACTCAAATATTTTCCTGAAAGCAAGATTGCATTGTAACAAAGCTTTTTTATGGACAAAGCTCTACACTATATTGCCTTGGTTTGCTTAGTGCAAGCGACCTGCATCCGTACAGTGTACCACGCCATTTGACGCTGCAACCCACCGCACGCAATTTATATTGCCGAATCAGAACCTCATCCTTATCAGCAAATAAACCTTCACAGACGTTTATCATCTTATCTAGCCGATACGTAAAGTTCCTACTCCCCGATGTTCCGCACTGAGTAAAAGACACAATTTAAGATGTTTCGGATCTGCAATTCTGAGGCCGACTTTGTTGGTAGGCTACAGCTTGGAATGCGACACCTTTGTAACATTTTTGAAAATGTTACTCAAAAGGTGTTGAATCAAATATTGTAAATGCGACATTAAAGGCACATGATACAGCATGCCCATTACCCCTTTGAGTGTCTGGTACTACTTAGAAGAAAAACGAAAGAATGGCGCATGAGGGAAGAGGTTGCGGTTGTTGTTAGCAGCGAAAGGATTATTAGCCTTGCAAATGTTCTACCGGCAATTGCTCTACCGTAACGACACTTACATGTTAATTAAAATCAGCAATTTTCGGCACAGATATCTGAACTAGTAGGGTCTTTTCCCGATGGATTCGCAGAGAGCGCTTCATGGGCGATGTTGTTCGCCACCTCGTTTGCCCAAGACGCCTGTGTTGAAAACGTGGAGAGTAAGTAGCCTTTGCTTTGCACATTAGGCAGTAAGCGCCAAGAGCTAAGAGGAGACAACGCTTGACAGGAAATCATACGCTCTAACCTTTCAAGGGCAGATCATTTAGAATCTGTTGGGATGACAACAGGTTGAGGCGGACAAGACCTTAGCCCCCGAAGGCCAGCTCAATGGCCAAGCTTTCGGTCGTTGTGCAGGACACTACTCGAGTTAGGCGGACAGTCCAGGAAATATTCAAAGATGGAATATGAAATGCCGCTGTGCCCGTTCCGCTGACTTCAACATATTCTGCTTCAAAATACTCGAGTACAAGCGAACACATTTCTGCCAATGGGGTAGTTTGCTTAGCGTGAACTCGAGGAATGGTCAACGCACCGTCGAGACTCTCAATTATCTAGGGTAGGCTTAACCGCTTGCTTCGTCTTCGCATGTTAAGATCTAGGGCACTAAGAGTGTTAAGTCACATGAGAGAAAGGTAGAACTTTATTATAATAGATTTTGCGTTAGAGGCTGGTTCTCTTAATTCAGAAGCCAGCACTGGTTTCAATCTCCCGAGCACGGCGGACTAGTAGAAGGTTTGGTTTGGTTTTATGGGATTTAACGTCCCAAAGTGACTCACGCTATGGAACGCCTTATTGAAGGGCTCCGGGAACATCGACTACCTGAGGTTCTTTAACATGCGAGAATAACGTGAAAGAATAAAGTGCACTGACGTCGCACCGTATAAAAGCCCTCGTCTTTCGAACCCGCGTCTTTCGGGTCAGCATCCGAGCCCCGATAACCACTGAGCCAGCGCGGCTGCTAGGACCAGTAGAAGCTGGTGGCCGGAAAAATAGAGGTACCGCAATTGTTTCACCACGAGCCGATCGTGGAGTGACGATGGGCGGTTGGGGGACGCTCGGACATTCCCAAACCACTTGGTTCAGGGTCGGAAGCCCTGTGCAAAAGCTGCAGTTTTGAGAAGCGTTGTGGTTAGCGTGTCGGTTCTGGGGTGACGGCCAGATGTCTGCCTGTAGTTGCCGGTACAGGACGCCTTCATCTCTAGAGAGGGGGCGGTGAGGTGCGCATGAGTGGGTCCTTGAGGTGCGGGGTGATGCAGGAAAGTGGGTCAGTGGTGACAAGTACCAGGAGGCCGTTGAGCTTGGTCACTGCAGTGGCTGCTCTCTTGTGCTCAACAGTGACGTATTTGTGCATAGCACGCACTCCGGTCCCATCTGGTTGGCCTTAGCGCTTCTGTAACAAGTGTGCGCGGAGTTGTTTTGACGGCTGATGTCTGTCTGAGTGCACACTGCACGGCATAAGTGCTAGGCGTATACTCGCGCGGTGGTCATGGGAGAAATCTACAGTTCGATTAAGGGTAGTGCCGGCCGCAGCTTAGCAGCGGCGAGTGACGACATTGCTTTCTGCTGGGTTGTTCGCGGACATTGTAATTAGCTTCCTTCCCGGTTGTATGAGAGTTCTCCCAGCGTTTTGTGCGTATGAAAGAGAGGAGTTTAGTAGTCTATGTGCGAATTGGTATCCTCATCGTTGATTTCGTTCTCCTGCGGATAGCGACATCTACAAGTATTTGCGGCGCTCTTCATTGGTGAGGTTTTGGCACGGGAATGAATATGCGGAGTGTGACTAGACTAAGGTTTGCATCAGTTAGATGATATCTGCCTGCCCCATTCTGCAACGTTTGTTGGGCAATAACGGTGCCGTATTCTTGACCGGATGCATTCGATGCTTGAGCAGCTGTACTGTGGTGCCCGATGTGTCGTTGTGCTGGATGCATTCTGAGCACGCAGATTCGCTACTTACGATGAATAGGTTGTGCACCGAGGTGCACCGTAAAATTCGGCGGGTGGCGCGTGTGCGTGTGCCAAATACAGTTCCGACTTCTCGCTGGAGGAAGCCATGTTCACGCACTGCGATAGCGAACAGCGGCGAACCTTGCCTACTGGATCGCTTTCTCCTTTCCTCCATCCGAGCCCATTGCCACCCGGAAGGGGATGTCATCCGTGAAGACCTGACACACCTTATCCAAGATACTTAGGGGGACAGGGTGGCCGACCATTGCCAGGTTGAGGAAGTGTGAGAGCACCGCGCCCAGTGAGGCGCCGCAGTCAGGTAGTGTGATCAGGGTGCAGCGCAGTCACCGAACTGAACGTTGTGATGCGGTCGCGTAGGAAGCAGCTGGTGCTGTATACTCGCTCTCCGCAGGTTGTAGCCGCGATGCCGTCGAGGCATATCCGATGTTTCTTTCCTTCGGCTTTGTCATGCAGGGTAGAAGGATGTCAGAGTCAAAGACTGTCCGTCCCAAAAGAAGCACGGTCGCATCTACCTTGCCCCACGTACGGATTTTGAAGATAGTGGCTCTTCAATCACACCAGCTCTGCTAGGCTCCCTCGACTCGATAAGGCTAACCTGCCAAACGTTGTCAGGTTAAGATTCTCGTGGTAGCTTATCCGGGTTGAGAGACTTTTGACACTCTCTGCTGTATCGTATGTCTAGTCTTATACTTGTTGAACTGCGCCGCAACCGCCGGACAGAGTAAATCGGTTAATAACATATAACTCCATACTGCAGGCAATGTCTAGACACTGAATTAGAGTGGACAGGTCCTGCTCTGGCGAGAAGGTGAATTTTTCTGCAACTTAGAGCGCCTTTTTAGTATTGTCACGTTGGCTACTACCGCCCCACTGCTCTTCGGTGTTTGCCGGTGTAAGTAGCCCCCCCCCCCCCCCAAGCTTTTCGGAATATAACAACGTTTAGTTTTCTTTGCTAACCATTGGCTTTTCTTTAAGTTATCTTCAATGACTCACCTGAAGCAAATAAGAAGGGAAAAAAGATAAATCACGCAAATGCCTGCTTAGTGTGTCCCTATGATTGCCTGGAGTTTTCGTGGTTATTTGCTGAAAAGAGGTTCATTAGACCGAAACCTCTGGCTTTATTTTCTAGAGCTTTCGATTTTGGCACAATTATCTTTTGCTGACAACGTGCAGGTTTGCACTACACCGTTTGTGTGTACTACATTTTCTCTAGGTGGTGATGATTATATTGCCGTGCTTGAAGGGGCAGCAATGTGTGAACGACATTCGTCTTCTTGCAGCTTCTTTCATCATGATGACGAATCTTTTCTTCTGTGGATTCTGATTTTTCTTGTGTAGGTGTGCCGTAAAGGGAAAAAAATGGTGGACTACTGTGCTTACAAAGGCGATGCGATGTTGTATACAGCTAGAGCCGCGCGAAAGACATGTATTGTGGACTTTAGAACGTCGTCGTTCCTGTATCACGTTGTTATATGATCTGGAAGAAAATCGACTACGCATTTCTCTAATCACGAATAGCGAGTTAAAGACACATCATCTTGCCCGACCTGTCTTTCTTTATTAATGCGTTAGCATTAATGCCTTCACTTTTGTAAAATCTGTCCGTCTGGTGTTATGTGATGCCGCTTAGTGGAATGTGGAGCGGAAGAAGGGAGAAAGTGAATAAAGGAAACGGTGCGGCCAGTCAGATAAGTGGAGAGGAGAGGAGGAGGAGGCGAAGAAGAGGACATTCAGTCAACGCACTCTAACACGTCAGCAGCCGCACCCGCTCCGTCTTCTCTCTCTATGAAGCGTGTACGTTCGGGCTTGCTCCTGGCCCGAAAGCTGCCACCACTGCGACACCCTCCTGGGATTGCACATCCGGGCATCCACCAATAAAAGTTCATCTTCAGCCTGCGAGCCACGTGCATCCACCACCCACAAGCGAACCTCCACTCTCCCAAAAGCCTCCACCAAGCTCCATCCAACCTCAAGAGTGTTCCTCTCACCACCAGCCTAGACACTTCCAGAAGCTTCCTGAAACCACGAACCCGTCGTGAAAGGAAATTCAAAGACGACAATGAATCGTCTAGCAGTTGAAGCTGAGTACAGGAGACGCAGACGGCAGGCGGACTATAACGTTAGCGCATACACCGCCGCAAGAATCCTGTTGACCGTGTCTAACTTTTTCATTACATTCTTTCTCTTTCCACAACCAAAGAATAATAGCACTCTATTCTTGAGTCGGACTCGCAGTTTTGGCGTCAGGATTGCAGCGCGCGCTGTACACTATGCAAATATAATATTTTAAGAACCATATAGCTCCAAGGACTAGACCAACGAACTTTCTGGGCACCAATTTTTGTTGTCAGTTTACTCGACGCAGTTTTCGGCCCCACACAATGCATCCCAATACATGATTATCGGATATCGCGAAAAAAGCATGGTTACAGAATTTTTTTGCATAGATTGTGTAACGGTATGGTGTGGTGGGACAATCCACCGGTTATTAGAAAACCAAACAGTAAATATGTTCAATCAGCCGGCATATACTTATATGTTCAGCCGGTATATAAATATGATGAAGCAGCCGGAACGCCTCACGCGACAAGCAGGTGTCGTAGACTCGCTTCTCCTCAGCGCAATGTGCTCTGTTCCGTCAAATAACCTCTTACTTCGAATTATTTCTCCATATCTTCTCTCTCTCTAAAAACCAGGAGAAATAATAGCCATATTTCTCAGTTGTCTCCCTGCTCTCGAACAATACTAGCTTCTCTTATATGTAACATCACGATCTCCTCATTTAGCCGATTCTTTCATTTTTGATGCGCTAGAAAATTACGTGAGTGTGTTCGCGTGTAACAGCCAAAACTCATTACACGCTTAAAAATAACGCCTTTTTTAACTTATTGTTTCATATCTCCCTTATATGCACAGGTGCGGCCAGAATAGCAGGGAAAATGTTTTGGCGTTATAACTTTTCGAATGCTTTCCCTAGACAACATATGAAGGTTGCTTGGGAATAAACGCAAGCGTACCAGCAGCACTTGAATGCCTATGCATTATATAACTCCTTATTTTGGATACGTAAAGCGTGCAGGAGACATATCCCTGAAACACGCGACGTATTATATTTACATGGCCGCGACTGTCATACAGCTGAGCTGCAGACACTAGCTGCTATATATGCCTGCGTCTAAATGAAAACGCATTCACCGCAAGAAGAGAAGAAGAGCGTCGAGATGCACGCATAATATCGGTGAGTGTGATTATGAGCTCGCATTTGCCTTTTTTTTTTCAACATCGCAACTGATCTTGTGGCGCTAAACAATGAACGAATGCCATGAAGCCTTAAAAAATTTCCTTTTAAGGGCATGATGGCGTTTAATCCTAAAGACAGGATAGAATAAGCACAGCTACCGAAGTTAAGAAATAAGCGCAAGGGGGGTAGCCGATATAAGGAAGGTCAATATGGAGAGAATCGAGCATGCCTTAAAGTGGTGAAGAGGAAACTAGGCGTAGGTAAAAACCAGATGTATGCGTTAAGAGACAAGGAGGGCAATGTCATTTGCATCACTTCGCGCACATTTTCCTGCGCTCCCAGACACCTTTAGAGCGTGTGGGGATAGCGGTCTCGGTCACAAAGGTCTCGATCACAATGCCGTCGACTCAGCGTGTCAAGCTCAGCCGGAGACCAGCCACCAAGTGACAAAGGGGTTGGTCGCTTGGTGCCTAACTTTCGCCGGTCGCAAGCCAGAGAATGGGTCGGAGCGCCGTTTTTTTTTCGAATATGCGCCGAATTTTGTGAGTCATTAGCAATATGGATAAGATAGTTAATGTAGCCGAAGAGTTCTACACAAGTATATACAGCAACACAGCAACCAATTTAATCATAGCGTTAATGAAAGAGGCTGTAGAGCACAGCAATCCGTCATCCCACAAGTAACGACAGAGGAAGTAAAGAAAGCCTTAGGAGCAACGCAAAGGGGAAAAGCAGCTGGTGAGGATCAGGTAAACGCAGATCTGTTGAAGGACTGAGGGAAAATCGTGCTAGAAAACCTAGCCACCTTGTATATGCAATGCCTTATGACCTCGACCGTACCAGAAGCTTGGAAAAATGCAAACATTATCTTAATTCATAAAAAAGGAGACGCCAAGGACTTGAAAACTTACAGACCGATCAGCTTACTGTCCGTTGCCTACAAGGTATTTACTAAGACAATAGCTAATAGAGTCAGGGCAGCCTTAGACATTGATCAACCAAATGATCTGGCAGGCTTTCGGAAAGCATATTTCAAAATAGATCATATTCACACTGTCCATCAGGTGATAGAGAAATGCGAAGAATATAACCAACCCCCCCTATATAGCCTTCATTGATTACGAGAAAGCATTCGACTCAGTGGGAACCTCAGCAGTCATACAGGCGCATTGTGGAATCAGGATGTAGAAGAGCTTCTTGTCAAAATACTGGAAGAATATATATATATATATATATATATATATATATATATATATATATATATATATATATATATATATATATATATATATATATATATATATAGCATCTGCACAGCTACCATAGTCCTCCATAAAGCCAGCAATAAAATTCCAATCAGAAAGGGCGTCAGGCAAGGAGACTCCATTTCGCCAATGCTATTCACCGCCTGTTTACCGGAGATATTCCGTTTACAGGAGATATTCCGAGGCTTTAATTGGGAACAGTTGGGGTTAAGACTTAATCGAGAATACCAAAATATTCTGCGATTCGCTGATGACATTGCCTTGATGAGTCACCCAGGAGATAAGCTGCAAACCATGATCAATGAGTTAGAGAGGCTGAGCAGATCGGTACATATTGAAATTAACATGCAGAAAACCAATGTAATGTTCAACAGCCTTGCTAGGAAGCAGCAGTTCACAATTGGCAACAGGTACTGGAAGTGGTAAGGGGATGAGCCTACTTAGGACAGGTAGTGGCCGCTCATCGATATCATGAGAGGGAAATAACTAGAAGAATAAGAATTGGGTGGAGCGCATATGGCAGGTTCTCTCAGATGATGAATGGCAGGTTACCAATATCTCTCAAGAGAAAAGTGTACAACAGCTGTATCTTACCGGTACTCACCTGTGGGCAGAAACGTGGAGGCTAATGAAAAGGGTTCAGCTTAGGTTAAGGACAACGCAGCGAGCCATGGAAAGAAAAAATATAGATGTAACGTTAAGAGACCGGAAGCGGGTAGATTGGGTGAGGGAACAACCGCGTGTTAATGACATCCTAGTCGAATTCAAGAGGAAGAAATGGGCTTGGGCAAGGCATGTAAGTCGTAGGCAAGATAACCGCTGGTCCTTAATGTTAATGGAGTGGATTCCAAGAGAAAGTAGGCGCAGCAGGGTGCGGCAGGAGGTTAGGTGGGCGGATGAGATTAGGAAGTTTGCAGGCATAGGGTGGGCGCAGCTGGCAAAGGACCGGGTTAATTGGAGAGACATGGGAACGGCATCTGCCCTGCAGTGGGTGTAGTCAGGCCGATGATGATGATGATGATGATGATGATGATGATGATGATGATGATGATGATGATGATGATGATGATGATGATTATGATGCAATAAAATACTACAAAATGGTACACTACAGTTTCAAAAGCAATGGCAGGGATTCTGCAAATGTTGCTAGAGCATCTACCTCTGTATACAGGAAAGGGCGCCCTGAAGCACAAAGTTTCTTCACTTACACTATAAAGGTCCTTCATAGTGGCCCTTCCACTGTAATCAAACCACATGTGTCAAGACCGACACGAGAAAGAAACAGAAGGCAAAGCATTTTCACATCCATGGCAGAGCAAGAACTGCGCGACTAAGCAGACGTCTATAGAGGCCAAAGCAAAGAGAAAGTAGCAACTCTTACAAACCTCGTTAAATACTGCGGCAGGCAACACTTGTTGTGTGATGTTTCTTGATTTTTCAGCGCATAAATGACATCGCACCGCAAACTGGCGCCTTTTGTGTTTAGCCTACATTGAAACGCGGCCGCCGAGGCCGGTTCGCACCCTGGAACTTCAGAAACGAGCGCCCTAACAGTGAGCTAACGCGGCGAGTAGCCATTTCTCAAATTTGGCCCGGGCCACCTCCGAAATTTGACCTTAGCCGATTTGGCCCAAAATCGATGTCCAACCATAACTGACTGTGCCCAGTACGATGATGACCTCCAAACTGGCCCTGGCAGTTTCCAAAATTTGGCCTGTGCCACCCCCGAATTTTGACCATGACTAAATTATACAAAAAAAACAGTGCTTTCGCACTATAATCGGTTTAACCAAGGTGAGCCCTGACAATTTTTATTATAAGAAACTGACTTGGAGGGGGGTTCCCTTTAAAACAAAATAGTACCACTCCCGCAATCGAGAGTAGATGTAAGCCTGAAATGGATTTTATTACCGGCTTAGCACACTGACGTGCCTTCCCTTTGCCCACCTGCTTTGCTCCACCTAGGAACTGCGCTGTGTTTCTCTGGCGCCTTTCGGTCCCCTGTCGTGCCTGCGCTTTCAGCCGCTTTTCTTCTAGCTGCGGAGCGCGCCCAGCATCTGCCGCTGCTTTTTATGCTTGTCACGCCGAAGCGATCGCCAGCTTTCTGCGGCCTTAGTTTGACGGGGGCTTTCCCTGGAGGCCTCGGCAGCTTCGTGAGCTGCCGCATAATCCTGGCGTTGTCAACTCAGCCTATCCAAGACGTTGCTGTCATACCGCGCTCATATAACTTCGGCGAAAATGTTACCAGTCGTCTTTCTTTGTGTTAACAATTGGTTAACATATTGTTTGTACCCAACTCTTGCGTAATACTGTGGTGAACACAAAATACGCAACGGCTAAGCAATGGCGCTGCCAGCTGGTGAGCGTGGTTGGTCGCAGTCAACCGTAGTAAACCGGCCACCTGAGAAAGGCCCGGCATACAAAAGAATAAACTTAGTTGGCACCGATACTCTAAGCCCCTCGCATCGGCTCTGATTTCCTCGCACGTGCAAGCAATACCTCCCATCTTTTACTTCATTTCGCAGTTTAATATTTGTGCTGTCCCGGCCATAATATTACGGAGCACGTTTCGGCAATCAAATTCTTATCACGCCTTGCCTCGCAACAACTAGGAGCTACTTTATACACACGCTAGCACATGTCATTCGTACGCTCGCGTATGAACCCGGAAAACCACAATATATCTTCTCTACAGAACGCGTGTGGACATTTCTAACGCCGATGAGGGTTCCTTAAAATTTCGGCCGCACCTTTATTAGTGTGGCCAAAAAAATTGAAATTAAAAAACAGCGAACTACTTAATACACCTTGTCTGTGTTCTGATGTACTCTCCCCCGCAGACCTCGGAGATGCTGACGAAAGGTCTTTTCAGCTGAAACAGCTTATCTTCAAAAATTTCTTACACTTTCAGATGGAGCATCCTATACTGTTGTAGCCAAGGCATCGTTTTTTTTTCTGTATCACACCCATTATTACAGTCTAAGCAAAAATCGAGTCGCGGATTTTTTTATTCTGGTGTAGCAGGGGAAAGAAATGCTCCTACTGTCGCCTTCTCTTTCTTGTCAGGAAAGCCTCCTCTCTTTCTCTCTACTCGTATACAGCACACTAGCCTGGTGAATCGGAGTTCAGGTGTCGAGATATCCTCACCCGGAGGCCACTACACCACTACGGACATTTGAAGGCCCATAAAGCTATAAGGGCCACACCGGTTCATTTTCCGGGCCTCGATAACAGGGGCTAGCCCTTAAGGCGAGTCCCTACAGTCTCCTGTAAATAGCCCTGAATAAATGTTTTCCACCACCACCATTACCGTCATTGGAGAACTCTACGCATTTTCCGGCATCAAACAACTCCAATTGCAAGCGTGGCTGCGATCAACGGAAAGCTCACGTTAGTGCTATCGTTTTCGTATATATTGTGATTCGTACAATAAACATGGCAATAAGTGATTAGAATAAAAACAGTAATAGTGATCTATCACACGTTATTACGTAAGAGCGCGGCTCACGTGATTGAACACGACATGGTATCACATGCCGTCTTTTCTTTTATTTCGCGAAATCATCACACATCTTGAAGGATTTTCAAACCCTTGTCACGCCTTATGTATAGAAAATAAGCAAATGCTTAGTACGTATGTTAGCCCATGCAACTGGCGCGCTCGCGTGTGAAGCCACAAAATCGCCATATAATCTCTGGGGAATGTGTGAAAAAAAATTCTAGACGCCGAAGCGCGCTCCATAATATTTTGGCCACACCTATACCAGTTTGGCCAAACTACAATGCTGAGCACGCTCAGGCGTTTGAACTTTTCTCAAGCATTCTGCAGAGATTATATGGTCGCTTCCTGCCGTTACACGAGCGCACCAGTGGCTCTTTCTATCGTATGTACCAAGAGTTTAAGACAGTAGCCGCTGCTTAGGTATGCGTAAAAAATTACAGCAGATTCCACTTGCGAAGAGTGGGTGAAGATGTTTCAGATACGTACAGTGTAGTACAGTTTATGTATGGCAAGTTTTTTTTTCTTCATCCACGAACGCATTTAACGCCTACATTGTTGGTTCGCCGTATCAGAGAAGTTTTGTCCGCCCATCCGTCCACACTGTTTCAAACTCCCGAAAATAACATACATCCGAAAGACTAAGGCCCGACCGGGTTTCCACCCTACGCCTCTTAACCTTGGAAGGTGGAGAGTGTGGGGCACTTGAAAAAGCTCGGCTATCTCTGCAACGAACCCATGGCAGTGGAAGTTACAAACGCATGGCGTACAGAATATTTATGAAGCACGAAAGAAGAAGGCTGTGTCTATTAAAGAAAAAGGTGTCAGAAGAGGCGCAACGTGCTTCGTGGGGCAATTTCACCCGGCGCAGCAATCGCCCGAAGAAAGAAACAGTGAGCGAGAGCTTCTACCACAATGAAGCGACAGGAGGATTCCTTTCATAAGGAGCGGGCGATAGCCGAGAAACGAGGAACTTATAACAGTGCCGCCTACAGCATGTGGTGCAGCCATGCCTTCACGGCGGCCTTGGCGACTCGGTTGCAAAGGAAGCATGACTGGTGGACGAGGTCCTGCTTGAAGCTGGCCGTTTGATCACCGCCCTGGGCCGCAGCACGAAGTACAAGGCGAACAAAACGAGTGCAGAAATGTGCGTCTACTAACAAGATTTGATGAGCATGCATAGCAACAGTACACGCCGCAGCAGACATACGTCCCTGCCGTGGGATAGTGAAGAAGTAGCAAGGATTAGATCGCATTTTTTTCTTCGACACGGGCGGCTAACTTTGTTGCGCTAAATGATGAACTGATGTCATAAAGCGTTAACAATGTAGGTTTTGTAGCTACTGCAGTGAAAGCTTTCAGCAAGCTACACTGCAGTTTCAAAAGAAGCAGTGTCACTGACTGTACAGAAGTTAAAAGAGTATCAGACTCTACATGCGGAAGGGGTTTCCCGAAGCATAATGTTTCTTCACTTACCGCATAAACGTCCTTCATAGTGGCCCTTCCACTGTAATCAAAACTTCCAGTGGTAAGTCCGACAAGAGAAAAAAATAAAAGGCAAAGTATCTTCTCGCCCATAGTACTACGAAAATTTCACGAATAAGCAAACGCCTGTGTAGAGACCAAACCAAGTCGGGAATATAAAACGCTTGTTAAACACGTTATATATATGTGTGTGTGCAAGAAATACTTCTTTTAGACATTTCTTTATTTTAGAACATATTTGAAACTTAACACAGAGGCGCAATTTCATGAAAATTACTGATCTTTGAAAGGAGGTTTTTAAAGTATGAATACTGCGTGTAAACGAACTTGCTGCACACGGCATACAAGCAATGACCGCAGCCGTTAAGGTGAAAATAATTGGCAAGAAATGAAGATGTCAGAATTTGTCTCTCACTCAATCGGCGACACTAAATTCACGCATTATTGGGGTGATGCTTGGAGAGCGGAAAGCTACAAATTGCGCTATTTTTGCTCCGCGATAACGGAGAACAAGTATTTTGTCCCTATTAGCGCATTTTTCGAAAAGGGTTGAACGATTTTTGCCGATTCTTTCTACGCGTTCTAAAGGAGTTTTTTTTCTATTATGAAGTTTTCTATTACAAGATACCGTTGTTACTCACGTAGAGTTCGACCTGATTTTCAATATAGCGCTGTCCAAACTGGTGGGTCGGACAGTACGCGAAACACGGCAAGGGCGAAGCTCAAACCTGGCAACAAATGCACAAAAGGAAAAGAGAATGACGCCAACGTCGCTACTATGGAAAGTCCCAAGTTCTGGGTGCCTTCGAGAATTCACTCAGTATGGCTGTTGCTGCAGTACACTTTCAAAAGAGCCGCGCAAAAGATCATCATATGAGGCCGATATAAGCATAACAACATAGCCCCTCCGCTCCATCACTGCGTCGGCCACTAGAAGCACTGTCGTAAAAACGAAACTTCTCTCATCGTTCAGCCGTACAAGTCCCAAGTGCCGAACATCGACCACCGTTCCCGCAGCATTTAAACGAAGCGATAGCGTTCAAGACTACTCTCAGCGGTCTGGGGTCCTCTTTGCGCATCGCTTCGCAGACACGGTCATTCTCTGCATTCATAGACCACTGGGTGTCCTCATACCACTCCCTGCGCAGTGGTGGAGCGGTTAAGCGGTGCGTCACAGCACTGGGCTGGCAGGTGCTGCCCCTGGTATAATTCGTTCGCTCCAGGCTGGTCTTCCCGAGCAACCTCTCGCCACCAGTCATTAAATCCAACTGCCACCTGCCTCGGTATGCAGTTTGCTCATAAGCCGGTGGGCACATTGCTACCTACCATGGTGGGTAGGTTGTGATGACGTCACAAGGTTCGCACCGCCTTACACTCGACGGCGGTCGCCATTCCGGCTTGCACTGATCTTTCTGATGCTAACGCATTCACAAAACTGCCGAGCGTTTACGCTTTGCTACGTAAGAGTTATACTCAACGAAACCAATACGCCTCGGCCTCCAAACGCTCCGTGCATGCAACGCCGACTGACGTTACGTTGGGCAGCGCGCATTGCTTCATCTTTCTTGCGACAGTGCTGGTTCTCTAGCACTCGAACGGGCTGACGTGCCAGAGGAGATGGAGGGTAATTATCATTGGCAAGATTTTTTCCACAAACTGGGTTCCCACAGCGACCTGCAGTGGCTCCGCCCCACTGCCTTCCCTGTGCGTACTGGTGCGCAGTACAGCTCGGCTACAGTTTGGTTAGTCTTACCAGGTTTTGAAGCTATACATAGGGGCGAGGAATTTGAAAGCTGGGGAGGGGGAGGAAGGAGTGAATATAGAAAAAACCGTAGCGGTGGCCTAGTGGTTTGAGCATCCGCCTCGTATGCGGGAGGTGCGGGGTTCGATCCCCAGTGCCGCCGGGTACCCAGCGGTGATACAATGGGCACAAGCATGTACAAGCTTTCCCCTGCCTGACGCTCAGCTTCCTTAGGGTGAAATGCTTGGGAAAATGGTATCTGGCCCCACCTTGTGCAATAAAAGCTACCTTGTGCCATGGCGCTCTTTGGCCAAAGTTGCCCTTGCGCCATAAAAATTCATCCTCATCGAGGGAATAAGGAATTACGCGAATACGGCGTGATGTGAGACTTCTTCCCGATTTGTGCGGCTGTAACAGCTGTGCAAAAGGAACATAAATGTGTAAAAAATGTGCGCATGCAAGTAGAGCACATATATTTCAGAGTACGATACTGTAACATTCAAAATTTCATCGAGACCAATGTCTTGGGGATAAAAAAACAGAGTTCGAGGTATCGCGCTGTTCCAAATTAGAGCTAAACGAACCTGATTAACATTTCAAAGTTCCCAGCGTTTGCATAAGCACCTGCATTTAAGCTCATAATAAATTTATAACATGTTTTCATTCAACGCGCAACTTCGATGAAGACTGAGCAGCCCTACTAAACTTGTTACCAAAAGGTTAAATCAGTGAGGGACGACTAAAATATACAGATCGAAGCAATAACGAGACGCTGCATTCTTAATGCGGTCACTTGAGTTGCGTCTGATTCCCGTATACTTGATGCCTGGCGAGCACACCACTGTTGGTGTGCACAACGCTGTTGCTGCAGTAATCGCTTCGGCTAACGTGGCTTCTTTCGACACTGCAACGAGCTCCGCTGCCCCCGCATGCTCGTTGAATGGCGTAGCACATTCTAGAGACACTGTTGTCGATGCATGCGCTGCTGCGGCGGCATCCGAGCATGTAGGCTCCAGGAGGCGGAAGTTTTGCCCAAGTTCGTTAAGGTTCGCCTCCATGTTTTCTCTCCATTCTACCCGCGGCATGCATGCAAGCAATTCATGCTTTAAAATAACATGCACTTGTCGCCATCACCAGCCGATTTCGCAAGTAAACTTAGTGCGCAGACACTGCTTTTTATGGCAGATCTTAGAGGCTCCGTTACGCCGCCATTCACTTCAAGATGATGACAACGCATCTTTCTCGTCAACAACCCGGGTATGAACCGGCCGGTAAGGAGATTTATTAATGCAGTTTTCTCAGCCATAAATTCGTCTTTTGCTGCCGGACAACAATCAACACAGCCAGAAACACTTAGCCCCCGCGGTGTCTCAGTGGTTAGGGAGCTCGGCCATTGATCCGGAGTTCTCGGGTTCGATCCGAGCCGCGGCGGCCGCGTTTCCACGGAGGCGAAACGCTAAGGCGCCCGTGTGCTGTGCGATGTCAGTCCACGTTAAAGATCCCCAGGTGGTCGAGATTATTCCGGAGCCCTCCACTACGGCACCTCTTTCTTCCTTTCGTATTTCACTTATACCTTCCTCGCTTCCCTTATGGCGCGGTTCAGGTGTCCAACGAGATGTGAGACAATTACTGCGCCATTTCCGTTCCTCAAAAGCCAATTTTCCAGAAACACCCTTAGAATCAAAGTTTAGTAAGAACAAGAATTGTGCTTACTTGTCTCCAGTGTCTTCAAGCCCGGAACTGACTTCTCTGTAACCTGCCTAAATCAGATTGACATGCGCGGATTTATGCCAAAGGTGCGACTTTTCCCTCAGATTTCCCAGGCAGACAGTCGTTTATGGGTGATACGTTACATAAAAGCGGGCGCCTTGTATGCACGAAGATGCAGTAGTTCTATGCTCGAGGGCACTGGCATTTTATATCGGATAACAAATTCATATCCATCATACGGGTGGTAAAAAATAAATCGCTGCGGTCATTGTCTCCGTCTTTTAACGATGCTTTCGCGTGCGAGTGATTCCCATTGCTCTCAGATAACGAACAGTTCAGTTAACATCATCAGTAAACTGCATCTTTTCAACAAGAGAAGTATGACAGGCGTTTGTACTTTGTTCCTTTGGCATCGGAAGAAAGCGAAGCCCGATGCAAGGCGCACATCGTGTGCCATCAAAGCATGGAACCCTGACACAGTATTTTCGATGTAAGCTTTCAAAAAGGGTGCACACAAAAAATTTTGAACAAAAAAAAACGATATGATTTGTTCCATAAAGAGGCTTCTGGCAAGTTTCAGTCCCAGGCGCGGAGTGAAGTACCTTTTAATATGATCTTGAATGTTTTCTAAAGAACTACTCACATTTTCGCCCCCATCCAGTGAAGTCGATGTGCACTTGATCTAATTATTGTGACGTCACCGAACCCATTGGTTGCCCACAGGAATAACCAGTGGTTGCCGACTATGCGGACGCCATCAGGAATAGGGTATTCCAGGTTGGCCAGTCGACCGTGACGTCAAAGTGGACTTCAGACTGAAACTCTCTATCAAATATCAATATACTTATAAAGTTTACTTCAACGCTATCCAGCCGGGGCATATCCATTACATACACGATAAGAAATGCACCTTACCGTGGAATAAAACCTTTAATTAAAAGGTACGGCTAGTTTTTTTCAGAAGCATTCTTACTGGCCCTTGTCTCCTGTCCTTCATACTATGTTGACCTGTACAGCGAAAAGAAAAAATATTATAAGGGCAACGAAAAAAGTCATGCCCTCTGCGCGTGCTTTTTAGGGAAACGCATATCTTGGCTACACAATTCCAGAAAGGCAATCTTCATCGTTTCAATGGATGCGCATGACCAGTTCACAATAGTTTTCACAAAACAATGTAATTAATCTCTGAAGCACCCTGCCTCCGCATTGCATGTAGATTGTGACTGATCACTGTATGGTATTCATTTTGCATTAAGAGAGAAGACAACAAAGATTCTTGCCACGTGCCATCACTGATTCACTGGGGGCTGTTGATAATGGCACTGCCATAGAATATATATTCAAGCTTCCAAACGCATGACGCCAACAGAAGACTATTCCCGCGAAGCTTTCTACTTTTTACTTCCTCATGCTCATAGCCGCCTGCACGCGGATTTATCATTTTGTGACAAGGAATATGCGACCAGGTTTTTCTCCAAACATCGCAACCGTGCTCAGCTGCTTTTACACTGTTCCAGATTGCCTGAGCTACTTTTCGTGTCTTACCTCAAAAATTCTTTGACAGCTTTAAAGGTGACACTACTCTAAAGAGTGAACTTTTAACCGCTTGCTTGATTTTATTGAAATTTACGGGGCCAGTTATATAATGCCGGGACCATCTCTGCCAGACTTCATTATTCTGCGGGGGAATTCCTTCTACATTGGACATCTGAAAATAAATTAAGGGGATTGTCAATCATGTGAGTCCAGTTTCCTCATTTCCTGTTTCTTTCTGTAAAGTGTCAGCTTAGGAAAGCTATCACTCGTATATTACTTGAAAATATTAGTGCTGTAGCTGACTTTCTGGAGCGACACTTCGTAAGGAACTCAACTGCGTGCTTAGCTAGTTTATTTTTGCATTTTTGAATAATAAAAAAGCGTAATAAAAAGATGGTGGGAATGCGAAACCTATGTCGTTCTATACAGTGATGGCATTCTTGTAAAAAATAGCGAAACTATGCAAAATAATTCCACACTTGTGCGCTCTGGACATTCATAAGGATATATAAAGAAAAATTTGGGAAAATTATCTTTCTTTTCCAAATGGTAGTTTTCCTAAGCAAGCATTGTAACCCTTAGCACATAGGTTGCATAACGTTCTTCATACTTATTCAAGAATAATGAGAATTGACTGAGATGGTTCCGAGACTGAGTCCATTAAAAAATGCATTTATTATTGAAATTATTTGTGCAGCACTCCTCCGAAATAGTCTCCCTTCGAGTCTATACACAGCTTCCAACGCTTCTTGAGGTATTGGAAACAGTTGGAAAACGCTTCTTTTAGCAGGGCTGTGAGCTCCTTTGTCGTGGCGTCTTGAATGGCCTCCACGCTCCCCATCCAGCGACATGTTAGGGCTCTCTTCTCACGAAGAAACAGGAAAAAATGGCATGGGGAGAGGTCAGGCGAGTATGGCGGATGGGGAAGTACAGTAATGCTGTGCTTGGCGAGAAATTTTGTCACGCTGGGAGCAGTGTGCGGCCCTGCGTTATCGTGGAGAAGGCTCCATTGTCCAGATGCCCATAAGTCTGACGACGGCGTCGCACAGCATCACGCATGTGTTGGAGCACGCGGATATAAACCACCTGAGTCACCGTCTGCCCTTGTGGGACGAACTCGTGGTGTATGACACCTCTGGCATCGAAAAACTATCAGCAACGTCTTTGTTTTGCTCTTCTGTCGCCGCACCTTTCTCTACGTCGGAGAGCGGTGGGCTACCATTCGGCACTCTGCCTCTTTGTTTGAGGATCGCATTGAAAACACCATGTGTCGTCTTCAGCAATGATGCTGCCGACGAATGCAGCATCCTTCTCTGCCTCGGACAGCAAATCAGCGCTAATGCCCGCGTGTCCTTCTATGTTGTGTGAGGGAGTGCGGCACAAGTCTGGCATTCAGCTTTCGTTTCCGCTAGTTATCACGCAAAATTTGGCAGCATGTTGTCTTACTAATGTCGACAGCATCTGATAGCATGCGGACTGTAATGTTGCGGTCTTGTACGATTTTCTTGATCCGAGCCACGTTTTCATTCCGTGAGGTAGAAGGGCGCCCCTGCCTTGTGTCGTCTTCCACCGACGTTCTGTTCGAAACGAACCTCTTGTGCCACTCGAAAACTCGCGCCCGCGATAGTGCCTCGGTGCCGTAAGCGGCACGAAGGAGCTCATACGTCTGTGTGGCTGTCTTGCCAAGCTTCACACAGCATTTTATGCTTACACGCTGTTCGAGGTGGACGTCTACCTCTCCACATTCACTCACAGTAGAATGCGCAGACGACTAGTGACAACGTATTTTTCTACATGTAGTGCCATCTAGCGGTTTCCACCGCAAATAGTATAAATAGCTCAGGTTAGCCCGAAAAGATGGTGCTACACACGCACCAACATTTGTTTTGGGGAATCATTTCTAGAGAGGAAATTAAAATCAGTATCGAACTTTACGGACAAATGTTGTATATGCGTTAACGTCATGAGCGTGGAGATAGGTATCGAACTCAAAATGTTCGCCTAGCTGCACGATGATCAAACGTAGCGTAATTGCAGGTGTGGTTTTCCAACAGGCTCGACAAGTGCGTATTGCAGTTTGGCATGACGCAAGCAAACGAAGTGCTTGTCAGAACGCACAACGCGTAGAGAAAGGGGTTGTGCTGCAGAATGGAAAGTTGGGCTAGTTGGAAGCTGTTCATGATGAAAATAGGGGCGCAAACAAAACGAAGACCCAGAAAGACGACAGCAGGACGAGGAAGGCGCTCGTCCTGTTCTCGTCTTTCGGTGTCTGCGTTCTGTTTGCGCCAACATTTTCATCATGAGTTATGCTGCATTTGAGCAAAAGCAGATGCACTGTGCGTACTGCCGTCGACGCCTTCACTGTCAACACTCCCGGTTTCCTTTGTCAAAATTTTACAGCGACAGCTGTTAAGGGCTCATTCCTTAGGTTTCACTTCGTAGTAGTAGTAGTAGTATCAGTGGCAGCAGCAGCAGCAGCAGCAGCAGCAGCAGCAGCAGCAGCAGTAGTAGTAGTAGTAGTAGTAGTAGTAGTAGTCGGCATAACCGGAGGGTGGTAACCACGGGGAAGGAGCAGGACGAGGATTCAAGAGAGAGGTTGCCGTAGAACACGGAGGAGGAGAGTTGCCGAGGAAAAAAAAAAGTATCACGCGAGCGCAGGAAGACGTAACCGGAAAGCGGTTACCACGGCACCTGGAGAGTATAGGAGGGTATGGCGTGAGCGGAGGCTGGTAACCGTGGAAAGAGGAGAGAGAGTCGGGCGAGAGCGGACGATTGTGGCACACTCCGTCTGCGGCGGCTGCTACGCCACCCGTGGAAAGGAGTGCTAGTCGAAGAACGAGGCACCGGCGTGGAACAAATAAGTCAAGACAGGTACGGGTGACGACATTCCATTATACGCGTTTTCGAAAACTAGTACAGCAATCGCCCGGGGTTCCAGTTCACGCAGATTAAGGGCCATCCCCCTAACTCTTGGAGTCTGGAGGGCGGCTAATACATCTTCCCTTGCGCTAACCCCTTTTGTGGGCAGAACAGGAAGTGCAAACGCAGTCTCTTAAGGCGGGTTTTTGATTGGAAATTATTTTGCTGTAAGTCAGCTCTCCCGTAATTTTTGAAGGTGTCAATCATTTATTATTGGGGTTAGTGTTCGTGGTTTCCGAACACCTGGAAGTCCCACCCATTCTTAAGGGAGGAAAAATGCATTCATTTTGGATGAACTAATAATGAAACAAAATTAATTAACGGCCAAATAACAGAAACAAAACAAAAATTCTAGAAAACGTGAATAAAATAGAAAAATAGCTTCTGATCTTGACCCTCCCTTCTTCGTCCCCCCCACCCCCCACCCCCGGGTCAAAGTATGTTCTGGAGCTCCTGCCTTTGACTACGCAACTTCCCTGCATTCCCTTTCGTTTTTTGTTTTGTCTACGTGATGGCTCAATAAAAAATCCGTCTGAATTGGCTGTCAGTGGCCTGCGTATCACTTATTTCCATGTTCGGGAAGAATGCGCTGACGCACTTTTAAGACCAAGCTGACAGCGCCGTCGGCCGCTCACTGCGCGCACGCATCGTTCATACAGAACGCGTTTGGCAGCGCTGCAGTACGGTATAGCGCAAGAGCGCAGTCACGTGTTTCATTTTTTTCTTATTTCGTGGTCTTTCTTCAAATGCTGGGAAAAAAAACGTAGGAAATGGGTTGTTTCTCAGACCCTTCTGCAACTTAGCGAGTCACTTGACCCTGAAGTGAAAAATAAAAGTTTTGCATCATTAATGTTAGCTCATTACCTATTAGGCATAATAAATAATACTCTGCAAAATGCCATTTGATTGGAAAAAATATGTAGTTCGTTTCACACAGCTGCGGTGCGACGCTTTTTTAAATCATTGGCTAGAGTCACGTGAAACACGCTGTATATGAAAAGCGCCTATTCCGGTCGGTATCACGGTGTGCTAATCATGCAATAGTGCAATGATCTTTATATATTTACTTCTGTACATTCAAACTATTTTTACGCGTTTATGGCGACAATTATTACTATTACAGTATACTGTTCAGTTCGTTTTCTAATGCTTTTTTGCAGCGTGCTCATCTTTTTGAAACATACGACACGTTTTAGTGATATCGGCACCGCAGTTCTACACATTCATTGAACCCACCGAGAGCATTTTGTGCTGTCTTATTAGCAGACCTGGGCACCCTCGCGAGGGCGAGCCCACATCAGGGCGTCCTCACCCTCATCTCATTCCTTAGACTAATGCTCTCAAATTATGCGGATCGTTTGTATGCATCTTGCCCTTCAGTTTTATGTTCTCTGCCTCGTGTTTTCGGGAGGGAAGTCCCCATTAACAAGCACAATTGGCTCCGATGCTGGCCGCTGTGTAGAGGCCGGGCTCTTGTGCCCAGTCATCGGCAACGTATGGTTGCCACGTAGAAGCTCGGCTTGCTTCTTGGATATGGCGGACAGTGCCGTTCCTCGGGGTTTTGGCAGCCTGTCGCCGAGCAAGGCATTTCGGGTCTGTGGCTACGTGGTGACCTTTGAAATTTCAGCACAGTGGTTCTGCCGCACAGACCTCTAGGTTGTCTTGTGCGGGGCGACGCCAGAATGACCATCGACGTTGGTCGGCTAGTGGACACGAATTTTTCCTGTGCCCGATTTTGTGACAGATCTCACAAAATGACAGCTTTCGGGTGATAAGGTGTTACCTGTAGGAGTATGCTGTATATATGGATTTTGCGGGGAAGTCTGGAGCTCTATAACGTGATGAGAGCTGCTCCGTTCTTGCCCATGGGTCTGGCGTTATCTTGCACGAGTAGCACGTGAGGTTGGCCATGAGATGTTCGCTTGTTAACCCGTTGGCACGCTATATGACGCCGCGAATCTGGCCGGGGTGAAAGGCTTGTATAGGTGTCGCCTTTCCAGAAATTAAGAGACTGTAGTTCGAGAAGATAATCCTTGGCATGCGCATAAGATATGTCGACTGCAAACTGATTGCTTGTTTCAAGGGGCCGCTCTAGAAAGCCTTAGTGAAAATTAATTTTTTGAAGCGCATCGTCAATGGCTCCGTGCAGCCAGTGCGCGGGGAGTGTGCCTAGTTGTCCAGGTGAGGTTAGCTTAATTATCACAGTGCGTTTAACACTGATTGGATCGGGTGCTATCGCTTTGTTCTTGCGCCTAAAAGCTGCCAGTCATCCTCTTCAGAATGGTCATTATCAGCAAAGTAATCGATTCTGCCCAATGTGGTGACCATGGGTGCTAAGGCATAGCCCCCCGATCGAAACTGCGCATCCGCTTGCAAGCATTTATAGCTGTCTGCGAGAGGCAAAGTTTTTACGCCGAGTCGTTTGTTCACAAACCTGGCGCTTTCCTGAGCAACCGAGGAACTGCCTAACCCCATCCTAGGTTGCTTGGCAAATTTAGAAGATGGAAAAGTGCAAGATCCTACCTGAGAAGGGTTGGTTCCAGGCATGTTTTCCGTGGAAAGAACAGAGAAGGCATTGGAGACGGGTATCGGCTGCAACCACTTGGCTGAAATCCTCATCCGTCATGCTTGCGTCGGCGTCAAGCACAGCGACAGATTGCGCCGCGTTATCTGTGCCGCTGCGGAGCGATGTTGCAGCGGCGCCTTGCAGAGGCTGCCCGGGAGCCATGTCGGCGGCATCGGCGGTAGGCGTATCCGATGTATCAGGATCGTTTCATGGGGTAGTCTTCGACGCGGAAGCGCTGCAACTGTTGTCCACAGGTGACAGGGTACAGGTGCCCCAAAAGTAATACGGAGCACGCGAGCGGTGGCCGAACTGGAAAAAACTGCATGCTAGCGCGCTCTAACAGCAGATGCGCGGCAAAGAGCGAGGGTACGTCGGTACATCCAGCTGACCCATCTCGATAACTTGATGCTCGCGTTATCGCCGCCACAAGCTGCTACCATCAGTGCCCGCCAGGGGCGCTTTCTATACCTCATGCAAGGGTTTGTTGTTCGTCCGGGCCGTGCAGAAAGTTGGCGTTCGGCAGCTTGCGCTTTTTGCTTTTCCCTGCCCCTGGCGGGGAGGGATGATAGCAGCGCAGCTCCGCTCGTGACGGCGATAACGCGAGCATCAAGTTATCAAGGTGGGTCAGCCGGATGTGCCGACGTACCCTCGCTCTTTGCCGCGCATCTGCTGATAGAGCGCGCTAGCATGCAGTTTTATCCAGTTCGGCCACCGCTCGCGCGCTCCGTATTACTTTTGGGGCACCTGTACACGATGGCGGTGGCCAATTCATTTTTGAGAGCCCAGCCCAAAAACGTCCGAGCCACATAGCTTCAAACAGTCGGAGCGATGCGAACGTTCGTCTGGTCGAGACGGCTGCTTGCAGCGCCCTCCTTGCTGTTCTTTATTGAAGCGGTTCCCGCTTGTTTGCTGACCTGGCAACATGCTACGGTGGGTGGAGAGGACAACGCTTTCTTCGACTGTAGCTGTTTATTTATAGTTATATAAAAAAGTGGTTTTCAATAAAAAGGTACTCCCAATTAAAGCTACCAATCGAAAATCTCAAGCACGCCGGAGAGTCTATCACGCAAACTACAAGTTGAACACTGCGGAATAAGGCCAGAACCCGCCACCAAGCGAGATATCTGCCTCCCGCTCTCAAAGAGGTCAGAGTCTGCACCAAGCCGGATCTCCGTCAGCGTCTGAATAACGACCGGATCGGACTGTCTCGCTCGGTTTAAAGTCGGTCGGTCCATACACTTCATTCAGGTGAACCATAATTTTGATGTTGAAAACGTTTATTGAAAATCAAAAAGGCTCGGGTAACGAGAAGACTTATCGGGTCTCCAGTCCGGGACACAGTTGCTAGAAGCCACTGCCCGTGCTCTTTGGACGAAAGCTTGTTGTTCCTCGAGGTCCGAACTGGACACGGCCGCCTCCCACCCCTTCCATGTTGGCTGATTTACTTTGTAAGTGGAGAGGAGGAGCTTAAATCTGCAAGGGTGCAACTGTTGGTCCCCTATAGGAAAGGGGTGGAACAGTTAAATCCTCGGGCGCAGCCTTTTCAATAAAAAAATGCAAACGAAGCGCGATTTGCAATGCATAATGTAGCGGGAATGTCCGGGCGGAAGCACTTATTATATAAAACTTAAACAAACCACTGCCATTTATTAGGACAAGAAAGGAAACAGAAATCAACACACGTGAAAAAACCAGGATTCCAACTCACGACCTTCGGATTGGGAACCAAGCACGGATATAACCAGGCCACCACAGCAGACAGTGCGCGGTCTAAAGTAAACGCCTTACATACGGATCACACACATTGTTTGGGTTTAACGCTTGAAGTTTAATGAAACGTATTGCTGCTCAGAGAAAAGCAGGGTGTATTTGCTGTCATATGATTTTGCAACAAGCTAAGGTAAGGCTTCAAATATACGCACAGTTGTTTAAATCGTGTTTTTGGCCAAAAAAGAAGTGCCGAACCGTGCATACGTACCAGCCGTTATTTGAAAACCGCTAATTCTTGTTTTCTTTTCGTTTTTTTTTTCCGGATAAGCTGCTCTTATTTGTAGCAACAGACAGCTGCTCATTGCGGCCTGTTGAAAACTAATACAGAAGGCCGTGGTTCACTTCGTTTTTTCGCTGGCGGGCAGCGCGGCGTTGGGGAATAGAATATTTGCCGTTGATCGTTTCGCTAAGCGTCGCCAGTACATACGCAGAGCATCAGCTAAGCTCGTAAACAAAAGGCAACGAAATGAAGCTTGTGCTTGCTTAACGCTCGGCATTTCAACTCACATTCTGTACATATTGAGGCTCGTAGTACTTGTTTATGCACTTTCCCAGCTGCCAGTCGCGTCGATTCTACGAAGCGTTTTTCTCACGCAAAACAGTCCATCATCTTCGGCACGGACAGCGGCGGTGCTGTCACTGGCCTTGTGGCTCAGTACACTTGGGCCGTTTGGATGTCCGGCTGTACTGAAACTCTCTATTGCTGTAATGCCTGAGACCCGCCGCGGTGGCTCAGTGGTTAGGGCGCTCGGCTACTGATCCTGAGTTCCCGTGTTCGAACCCGACCGCGGCGGCTGCGTCTTTATGGAGGCAAAACGCTAAGGCGCCCGTGTGCTGTGCGATGTCAGCGCACGTTAAAGATCCCCAGGTGGTCGAAATTATTCCGGAGCCCTCCACTACAGCACCTCTCTCTTCCTTTCTCCTTTCACTCCCTCCTTTATCCCTTCCCTTACGGCGTGGTTCAGGTGTCCAACGATATACGAGACAGATACTGCGCCATTTTCTTTCCCCAAAAAACCAATTATTAATTACCACAAAAGGCTGCTTCTGGAATCCTGGCACATCCGAACCACCCCGAACAACGTCGACCGCACAAAAGGAAACCTGCCCCCAGTCACGGCCGGTCTCGAGAGGGGTGCGCGCGCGCTTCGCATTTGCCGCGGAAGCAATGCGAGTTACGCCACCCGTCGCCGCTAGAAGCGCGACGACCCTACCGCTGGCTCCACGCCTGCATCTGCGGCAGTGGGCGGCTTTCTGCCTGGTTTCGCGGTGTAGCGCACCGGTTTAAGGTGAGCGCTGCACCTAATTCAAAGGAACAAAGTGCAGATGCTTAAGCTGCGTATCTTCAACACAGTCCACATGTGCGCAGACTCTTCATCACAAACTTTGCTCGATGAAAACTTTTAAAATGAGGGATAACTCTCCCATTCCTCAAAACTATATTGAGCATTTGTGGTTTTAAACCAAGAATGAAACACTTTGATAATTTTCTCTCGTATCTCTCATGGTCCGTGATTAAACGACAAGTTAATGCTAAGGGGAAGAAAATGAAAACTCAGGCAACGAAAGTTTTGCACTCGTCCCATGAAAATGTACTATAGGGAAAAATTCTCTACGACGCGAACTGTCAAATAAATTGATTTTTGTGAGATATATATAGATTACGGCGATATCGCTTATCGCACGTCCTGAATGTATTTTTCAACCCTCAAATACGTCACAACTTCCTTAAACGAGAGGACTGTATCGATAGTTACAAAGAATATTAACTACTAATGTGCGAGCAAGTGTCAAGAAGCATTGTAATAGATTGCTCTCTCCTAGAAGCCATGGGCACGCGGTTCTTTCCGCTTTTGTTTGTCAAACAAAAGGACAACAGATTTCTCCTGAATGTCTGTCAAGGTAGATGTAGCCGCGCGCAAGTCTCTATGTTCAAAATTTTCGTAAGCGCATTAGTCTGTTTCAAGTTCCTTGTCACCATTAAAGTTTTCAAGGCCTACAGCGACCGTCCTTCTGACCTTAGCTGACCGAGTACATGTTTTATCGCTGCGCCGCCGAACTGCTTTCTGTTTAAGGACACGAGTTCGCCTCATAAACAGTTTTCGAGTTGGACGCAAGCTTTCTTGACGTCATTCTGGCCTGAATAACCAGAACGTAACAGAAGCAACCAGTGCAAGCTGCGTATGCATGCTAACTGCCACAGATATTGACGCGTACTGAGTATTGTAATTTCAGAAATTATGTATGTCCAATGAGTGACTACCTGCAGCTGCCACAAAGAGCTCCATTTTTTTTTTGTTGTCCACGTATATTCAACCTTCGGCGTGTCCTGAAACTGTCTAAAAATATTTCCTTTAAATACCTTTGTAAAATATCTCAGATTGTGCCGTTGAATGTCTAATCCCTTCTATTCTCTTGAATTCAGGAACTTTTATTAACATGTAATCATCGCAAATCTTAATTTTCAGTTCCTTCCATTGTAAGCTATAGGCCAGCTGGTATATATCGCGCATTGCTGTGAGGTTTAGTGGAGCTCCGTTAAGTTGCGGAGAACTTCTTTTTTGGGATGCTACTTCGTTTCCTAAATGACGTGAGGAAAGTTCATGCTCTCGGGAGGTTTATCGAAAGCGATGACGAGGCTGCAGAAATGGAGGAGAATAATGCAAGGCTGGCAGTCATCGCCTCTCAGATAAGACTGTCCGCTCGTGAAGGGCGATTTTATTGAGTCAGAGCGCAGTACCGAACTAATTTTGCTTTGCTGGCAGTTACTTAGTGCTTGAAGTTACTGTCAACAACTCGCTTAATTTTTGCGTTCTCATCGGGTAGGACGGGCGGTTGTGAGACGCCGCCAAACTTCAAAATGCCTTTACAAAAGGAGATATTGGACGTCGCGTGCGTGCAACGTGCTCTGCTCCTGCGGTCAGGATTTGGTTCCGTCTATACCCGTTCCTTTCGCGAATGATGATGATGATGGTACTAATAATAATAATAATAATAATAATAATAATAATAATAATAATAATAATTGTTTTGGGGAACGGAAATGGCGCAGTATCTGTCTCATATATCGTTGGACACCTGAACCGCGCCGTAAGGGAAGGGATAAATGAGGGAGTGAAAGAAGAAAGAGGTGCCGTAGTGGAGGGCTCCGGAATAATTTCGACCACCTGGCGATCTTTAAAGTGCACTGACATCGCACGTTAAAGATTCCCAGGTGGTCGAAATTATTCTGGATGTCATGATACGTTTTCCCGGGGAGCACCATGAATTCTTGCTAGTGCCGCTGTTGTGCAAAAGTAAAGCAGCTGCTCTTGAAATTTCAGGAGCTATATTAACGCTGCAGACTCCTTTACTCTTAAAACTTGCCATCCAAGCGTTACACGTCGCATATCATTCTGCACACTCATTCAGTCCTGACGGAAGACGAACCGTAGTGGCCGATATATCCTTGATTTTTAGCCAAATATAAGGGTAGAGCGTGCATTCGACCATTCACAGTCGGGCTAAAGGAGAGAGCGCGCAAACGTGAATTCCTTGTTTCAAATTTCTCCCATGGCAAAGAGGCTGACTACATGGCTTTTGCGTAAAGTGTAAGAGGTAAAATATAAAGACTTGGCGGTTACCACTAACGCAGGCCGACCTATGAGCAAGCGCGCGTACTCCTTCCGCGTGAACGGCGGTCGCAGCGGAGGAGCGGTGGGGCAGTAGCGACCTCACCTAGGTGCGGCGGGAGGCGGAAACAGGCCCCATTGTGAAGGCCGTAAGAAAAGTGCGCGCTCCCTCAAGACCGGCCGTGCCCCAGTATATACCCAGGCATTTCCCTCTTTAACCCAACGAAAAAAAAGTCGCCATTGACCGCCTCCCCATAGTGCGACAACGCCTTAACAGCCCCCCCCCCCCTTCCTCCGCCTCCCCCACGCCTTT
The DNA here is from genome assembly GCF_052857255.1 of Amblyomma americanum. NCBI lineage: Eukaryota > Metazoa > Arthropoda > Arachnida > Ixodida > Ixodidae > Amblyomma > Amblyomma americanum. The sequence goes on along the minus strand of NC_135503.1, from coordinate 65,674,429 downwards.
CGCATCACAGCTTTTGTTCCTTTTACCCCCTCTTCCCCTCCATACTTAAAGACGCTAGCTACTGGCCTCAGTCACCCCTGATGAAGGAGCCGAGTCGGCTTCGAAACGTTGGGTTAAAATAAAATTTTTGGTTGGAGATGTGCAGTTTATTTAAGGGAGGGCTAGAGAAGTGAAGGTGAGGGATGGCTGGATATTTTTTCGAAATGAGGGCGAGGGTGAGGGAGGGCCATGGATTCAAATGTAAGGATAAGGGAGGAAAAGTAAAAATGAGGGCATTTGCCCACCTCTGTTTACTAGTGTATTTTTTCTTTCGTCTTTGTGTGGGGGAAAGCCCGTGACAGTCCTAGTGATTTTTCTTGCTAAGGGTCACACAGACCGGGATAACCAAGGCGGAAGAGAGGAACACTGAACGAACGCCCTCCTACACACAGAGCTATCTGCGAACATGTCGCCTGTGCGGCACGCCCAGAAAGGAGACATAGCGGAACCACCTCTACGTGAGGCTCACTGTGGGCTCAGAGGGAACGAAAGAAAAAAACATCTTTAGAGAAGGGCAGCCAGCGAACGCGAGCAAAGCTGCAGGAGCAAGGATGCAGGAAGAAATTTGTGTACGGCAAAACTATTGAAAACCGCATTTTTTTCGACGTATCAAGTCCCTGAAATTCATTACTCAAAAAGGGCAGCGCCTTACCCCTTCTGCCGCTCCCTCCAATTGAGTATCCCATAAATCCGCCCTTGCCACACTGCCGCTGTATGCTGTATACTGGGACAATAGTGTGGGGTTTTTGCCCCCAAGGAAACTGAATATATTGTTACGTGGCGGCCAGCCGAAGAAAGAGACAGGATGATTGATGGCAATGAGATGATTTAATGGTTGCTGGCCTAGCGCGAGCGCTCCTGCCCGCGCCACTGCACAGTTCGTCTTCTTCGTCACACTACCCGGGGCCACCGGGCGATCGGTGACAAAGAGACGCGCGAAGTGGTTACGGGCTTAAGAGGATGGTTGGACAGGAACGAGAAAGGGGTGAGGTGCAGGCCGCCACGATGAATTAGATGGCTAAATGATTCCTGGTCCTCGAAGCTTCCGGGCCGCAGGTCGCCAAGAGCCGGCGGTCGAGGCCCAGGACGCACCGAGCGGCCTCGGCAGGGGAACGGTGTCTTCAGATGTAAGCGGCGTCTCGGGTCGGTGGAGTCGGTAAGTCAGGTCCCTGCGTCTGGTTCAGTTCGTCGTGTTGAGTGGTCTGGGCGGGGGGGGGGGGGGGGGGGGGGACAACGGCGAGGTCGGTTCGGGTCTGAAAGGCTGGGGCACGGCCGAGCGACGCAGGCCTAGAACGCACGGCTGACGCAAGGCTCGGAAGCTCCCCGGACCAGGATGTCGACGACACCCCGCAAGCTCCACTAAATGTTACGTGGCGGCCAGCCGAAGAGACAGGATGATCGATGGCAATGAGATGATTTAATGGTTTCTGGCCTAGCGCGAGCGCTCCTGCCCGCGCCACTGCACAGTTCGTCGTCTTCTTCGTCACAATATTACGCAAATGCCGATGGACCTTCTGAACTCGGGGCTTGTGAAAATGGGGGCAAATGCTGCGGAGCATTCGGCGCGGGACATGTAGCTTCTGACATCGGGCGCTATTAAGTGCACCAGCCCTCGCACTTTGGTGTTGTCAGCGCACGCGCGCATTTTACCAACTGTATAGCGTGAATACTCGGCTTTGCCATGAACTGATTTAACAGCACTTGAGATGACAGTGCGGAGCTGCAGATAATTGCATATTTTTGAATGTCCGCAGCGCCGTTCAGGGCCAGACTTTTCAAAGGTACCTTAGCAAGATCACTTCAAAGACAAAGCCTGTGTTACTCCTTGCTGCTTGCCATTTCACTGTTTTCGCAGCGTTACCTTTCCACCTAACATAGTAATGAGCAGGGATTTATCCAGTATTCCATAGCCACTTAAACACGGGCGAAACAATGCACAATGCTCGACAATGATTGTCATTCGAAAAGAGCGCGTTAGAAGAGAGTCTCAGCAGTCTCAGCCTGTAAAACAAGCTACATCAATCGGGATTTACGAGCGTGTTTAATTTTAAACTTTTCTTTTTACATAAACAGCACCTTTGATGTTTACTTTCTTTTTCGATGTTCATCATTCTTCTATTCGGCATTTCGCTACTCACCGCAGAATCGACTAAAGCTGTCTGGCTACCATGTTATTAGAGCACTTTTTTTTTCTCTTGTTTCGTTCAGCGCTTCCGCTGGTGCTGCATTGAGGGATACTCAATGCTCTCTCGAGAGCCGGGAGGATCGCTCGAATCTTAATTAAACCATATTTGGAATGTGCAGCTAATAGCGCCCGAGGCAAGTTTGTGCCATGGACTCCAAGTTAAAAACAATAGCTCTATGGGCCGGCGTAGGGGCCAGTGTGACTGTATCGTCGTTCCTAATTTATTTGATGCTAAAACAGGAGGAAGAATATGAGGTAAAACGGCGGAAAACGGAAACGACAAACCATTGCGTCGTAAAAGTTACTGTCCCTAAAGGTGTTGTTGGTGGTGTGATCGGTCGACAGGGCGCGAACATCAAGACCATTCAAGACAAGACGAAAACGAAGATCAGCTTTGACGACCACGGTAAAGTAAAACTGATCAACATACTCGCCTTTTCAAACGTGCTTTTAATTCAAAATCGTGAGTACTAGATTTTATTCGGCGTCCCAGAACGCTGCTGAATTGGTGCAGCGTTCAATATTTCATATTTTACTTTGTTCCGCGCTCGTCGGTTTAACACGGGCTGTTACAGGCTTCTTCACGAAGAAAAAGAAAAACTAGCTATTCCTTATTGTGGATACTTTTTTTCATTGATATTTTTTTCTGCATTGATGAAGTTTGCCTCAGACTGAAGGCAGTGTCTTAACGAATTAGAACGCGAGTCGTGCAGGGCTCAAAAGCAGTTTCTCTCGTTTTTCAGATCGTACTGAAGAGCGTGACAGGGTCGCCGTGATCCGTGGTGCAGCAGTTGATGTGCAAGAGGCCGAAGAGCTGCTCAAGGCCTCCATAGCGGAGCAGTTGAACATCGTTACGGAGACTGTGTTCGTGCCTGGCAAGGCGTGTGGCCGTATCATTGGAAGAAACGGAGAAAGCGTTCGGTAAGGCTGCCATACCAGCAGAATGATGGTCTCTAGATAATAGCTATTTCTGAGTTAACCCAGAGAGCATATTCATGTTTAGAGAAACGACTGCAGACACAATGCGTTTACCATAGTGGAAGGAGTTTTGCACATACCTGTGTCTAAGTAGAAAAAGCATCAGTTTGCTAGTTAGTGTAACAAGGTGTTGATCAGACAGAAATTTTAATCAGGTCGAACATTACATGCCAGAGGGTTGAACAGCACATGACAGAAAAATGTAAGCTGTGGTTCACACACATGTATCTTACCTTTTTTTTTTTCATCTGTGGAAGCTGTTTTTCTGGAGCAGCATATAATACTTGTTTCACGTGAGATGAGTCTTAAGTGCAACTTTAAGATATGACACAACAGTGCATGAAAGTTTTGTATTTATCTTCCACCAGGTTATGGAATGGTTTTTTTCATATATTGTTAAAAGCATCATTGGGAAGCCCATCTATTGTTTGAAGTAAGCCTGTCAGAGTTATTTCACGCACCTGCGAGGATGTTTTTTCACATTCAGAGGTGGTGAATGTCCGTGTGAAATCCTTTTTCATGTTCATGTGTTCATGATTTCTTGCATGAAATGACAACCCAAATTGCTGCACCTGAAATGGGCTTGATTAACTGCAGTATTTCACACAAGCTCCAACAAGCTAATTGCTATGCGTAGCACTCTATTGTTTGCACAGCTTGTGATTCGTTTTGTGCCATTGCTGAAATCATAAGTTTTGGCTTGTAACTGATGTTTTCTTGCCACAGGTATCTTTCCAATTTTGTCCTTTGTGTTTGCTAAATTGTAAATTGTGGGATTTAACATCCTGAAGTGGCACAGTGCTATGAAGGACGCCATAATTGAGAGCTCCGGATTAATTTCAATTGTCTGGGGTTCTTCAACGTGTGCTGACATTGCATAGCACACAGGCGCCTTTTGCGTTTTGGTTCCATCAAAACACGGCCCCCACAGCTGGGATCGAACCCGGGTTCTCCAGCTCACTAGCGGAGCACCCTAACTGCTGAGGCATCGTAGCAGGTCGTCTTTGTTTTCTCTCTCCGTTACATTTCTCCTTGCACAGTTCGTTCTACCGACTTTCTCTTACTGCCTCTCGGCTGTCTTTTTATTTTGACAAAGCTCATCGCAAATGTATACCATGCTTCACCAAAGTTGTTACAGAACTGTCCTTCATGTGTGTGACTGTACCATGCTGAATTGCTGACAGTGTCTTGTTGCCTACATTTTGCTAACCAGATAGTTTTTGTTTGCTTCATGCGATGAATAGTTGTGTATTGCATGAGATGATGTTTGATTTGGGGTTCTCAAAATGGGTGCCATTGACCCTCTGGGTTTCTTTCTTGGAGTGCTTTTATAGGTTCCTCGAGCACCTCTTCTGCACCTCAATGATTACGCGAGGGTATCAGCGAGACATGAAATTGAGGGGGGGCGATGCCCCCCCATTCTCTGCATGGCAATGCTGCACAGATGATATCATGTATTTCATGCTAGTACCCTGTTGTCTGTTTTCTTAGGCACAATTGCTGTATAACCTTGGCAGTGGTGTCATGTGTATATAAAGCTGTCCATGCCTAACGGTTCATGCTCTTCGACGTCCACGCACGCAGGCACATGTGCCGTGTCACCTCAGCCAAGATCCTGGTTGACCGGGGGTTCACGGGGGACGACTGTGAGCGGGAAAACCTCAAGGCCATTACCATCACAGGCACCAGAGAGCAGATTCGAATGGCTGTCTCTCTGATTGACGACAAGTTGGCCGAAGAAGAGGTTTTCCAGCAGAAAATGGCACTTGCCTCATCAGCAGGGCGAGCAGCGCTTTACCGAAGACGCCCCTTGGCCATCAAGAACGCACAGTCGCCGCTTAAGGTAATGGCTTTGTGCCTCATTTGAAACATTTTCAGTCCACTGCAACTAAAAACCCCAATATTAAATTTCGCCGATGCTTTCCTGTCCAAAGTGTCTGGCAGGGGGCCCACCCACCTGTCACCTGTGGTAACCTGTCCACCAGGTTGTGGGCAACCTGCCAGCAGGCTTTATGGCCAGCTGTGTTAAACACTTTAAGGCAAAACACTCTATGGCCGTGAGTGTGCTTCGAACCCACGGCGGCGCAAACAGATCAGCTTCACGGGCCACTGCATTAGACCACTACGTCATCACCACAGCCAAACATCCCGCTTCTTTAACTGCCAGTCTCTTGCGTTGTGCTTTGGATGTCATCGTCTTCATCACATTCTGTCCGTGCGCAATGGACCCAGAATACACTGCTATCACATTGCCTTCTGGAACCAAGCCTCAAAAGCAAAATGAAAGTGAAAACCGAAGTGCGACCACACCTAATTCACATTTGGCCTAACTACGCTAAGTCATTCGTCATTTTTTTTTGGTTTCTCCAGTGCACAGAAAGCTTCTAGCTTTCCATGAACTGCTGCATAAAATTGGTCGTAATTTTGATCTTGCATTTTTGCATTGAATGTTACTTAGGGGCCCTGCTTATCTATGCATCAATTAATCTAAAGAACTCGAAAAGCAGCCTATTATTTTTACTGTTTACCAGAAATTTACTCTAGTCTTAAAGGGTCACTGAGGACAATGCCTTCCAATTATTGTTCTCCATAGCAATTTTTCTTTCTTTCTTTTTATTTGTTGCTTAGACGTTTGCCTAAGAAGGGGCTGAGGCTAAAGGCACAATGTTGCCTGACAGGGCCTCAGCCCCCTATTACATGACAAACATACAAATTACAAATTATAACAGTCCGGCGGGCCGGTAAAAAAAAGTAGGCCAGATGTAAGCGTTATACAGAGGAAAATACATACGGAAGAAAATACATAAAAAAAAGACAGAAGCGCGTGACAAAAAATTTGCATAATAAATGTACGATGAGTATATAAATAAGAAACAAGAACCAAGACATACATGAAACACTACATCAAATAACAAAGTTCTACTTAAGGCTTGTTCTAGCCTACTGAAAAACAAGACATTATGTACATATAAACACAAAAAAAGAGTACAGAGAGGCGAACACAGAATCAGTAAAAAAAGAAAAAAATAGACCACAACTTGCTCGCATAAGAAATTTTAGCGATTGCTATAGGTGACATCGCTGCAGAGAAGAGCTCCCTTACATTCGTTTTTGAAAGTGGAGAAGGGTTTACTGTAATTAATATTTATATCTCTTCTATTGAGAATTCTGATAACTTGAAAAGAAAGTGCTTGACGACCATAATTTGTCCTTATCCTCGGCATCTCTATTTTCGGGTCTCTGATAGCGTACAAGTTTATTCTGTCTGTGGATGTGACCTACAAGCGATTTTTATGTATCCATTGTAGCAACTTAAAGTAGTATACCTTGTCTGCCCTCAGCATATTGTACTTTAAAAAAAGTGGATGCGTTCTTAGTTCCCTATTTTCGCCATGATAATTTTCGCATATGCGTAACACTTTCTTCTGTAAAGTAATTAATTTTTTGTAATTAGTTTCAGTTGTCGTACCCCAGACTAAAATACCATAACTAATTCTAGAATAGAATAGAGAATAATATAATGTCTGCTTCATCCAAGATGGAATCAAGTGCTGGATTCTGTAAAGACAACCAATGATCCGTGATAAATCAGACTTAAGGCAACTAACATGGGCTTTCCAGGACAGATCACTGCTGAACCATACACCCAAGAATTTTTGCTCAGTGACCTCCTCCAATAGGCTACCTTCATATCTGATGCTAATAGGGTTCTGATCCCTAACGCTTGTCAGTTTAAAAATTACGTATTTAGATTTTGTTGTGTTTAGAGTAATGCGATTGGCTTGTAGCCACCTGGAAAGTTTTAATAAGTAATCATTGACAGATTTTTCAAGGCATGTTTTTGTTGTTCCTGTAAAAAATATATTCGTGTCGTCAGCATACATGATTAACTGGGGGGATCCTGGTATCATAGTTATATCATTCACATATATAAGAAAAAGTAAAGGCCCCAAAATTGATCCTTGAGGGACGCCGTGTTCTATCTTCATTTTACTCGAAGTGCGATCGTTTATGACTACATACTGTAATCTGTCTTTCAGGTACGTTTGCAACAGCCTCAGCGCAACGCCCCGAATCCCGCAGATCTCTAGTTTTTTTATCAATATGTCATGTTGCACAGTATCGAACGCTTTCCGAAGATCTATAAATAGACCAAGGGTTAAGAGTTTCTTCTCTATGTTTTCAATAATTTTGTCTTTTATATGTATAAGAGCTTGTTCCGTAGACTTATTTGCTTGAAAACCATACTGTGCATCAGCTATTATTTTATGTTTCTGAAAAAAGCTGTTAAGTCTATCATTAATGACGCGCTCAAATATTTTTGAGAATACAGTTAGAACAGAGATTGGCCGGTAGTTATTCATATTTGTTGCACCGCCGCCTTTATACACGGGTACTACTTTAGCTATCTTCAGGTCATCCGGAAACTCCCCAGTAAGAAGCATTAAGTTGATTATATAGGACAACACATGACTAATATGATTTGCAACATGTTTAATTGGCAAAGCCTTTATACCGTCATCTCCATGCGCTACGTCACTTTTCAAGCTTCCGATTATTTTGCAAATTTCAGTTGGATTGCACGGAAAAAGCGAGATAGAGCTCATTGGACTGTTTGCATGTGTATAGTAGGACATGCTAGCAAGTTGGCCTGTATATTTCTCTGTGCTAATGAACCTAAGATTCATTTCTTCAGCAAGCTGATCATCAGACAGACGTTCGCCATCGACTGTGATATCTGTTACACAATGGCTTGAGCGCCTTTTGTTCATTAGGTCGTTAACCATCTCCCATAACCTTTTATAGTCGTTGCGAGCACGAAGAATTTGAGCCTTAAAGTACTCGATCTTTGCTTTTTTCAGGTCTGAGATCAATTTGTTTCTGTAGGATTTAAATTCTTTCAGTAACTGCAGATCACGACATTTAAGAAAAGCATGAAACTTCTTGTTTTTTTCTCTTATTCGTTTAAACAAGTCAACAGTCAGCCAGGGGCCAGATTATGCAACTGTCAATTAGGAAAATTGTCAAAAAGGTGTCAATAAGCCTCGCTCCTATTGGTCGGTAGTGGCCGGCGGCCATTTTGCTTTTTTGCGCCATGGGTGGCTGCAGATTGCGTCACGGACGTGGCAGAAGTGGTGACGTTGCACATCTAATTATGCAGGCGCTAATTGACAGTTTTTTGTGACAGTTCCGAGGCGGTCAATTTGACTGTTGCGTTTGTGACAGAAAATGCCGGCAGTGTACGCGGTGATACGACTGAGGTGGCTGCGCTGGCGCGAGCAACGGTGAAGGAGGGCACACAAAGACGCGTTTGACTTGCTGGACGAGCTGTTTCGATGCCTTTTTCGACTGGAGAAGCAGACTGTGGAGTGACTAAACGACGAACTCACCGATGAACTGGGAGGTTTGCGTGCGAGCGCGCTGTCGGTGCGGCGGCAAGTGCTGTGTGCAGTGCGGTTATTTGCTGCCGGCGGCTTTCATGCTGCCGTTGGTAATGAGGCGTACGTCTGCATTGCACAACTGGCGGTGAGCAAATCCGTACAGCGGGTGTTGGAGGCAATTTGTAAAGTTCGTGCGCAGAAGGGGTGGGTGCCATCCTCACCTCTGTGAGACACAGCTACATATAAATAAGACACGCTTATGCTGGCAAAGTACTTTATTTTTCCTAGCAAATGGCACTTCGCGGCCGTCTTCTGTTTCCTAGGGGGAAAGAAACAAACAACCACTCGTCACTTACTGCAACACCTCACCTTTTTGCATTTTTGTCTTCGATCGAAAGAGCCGAACAACACAGACTTCAACAAGTTGTCTTCGTCGATTTCGTTCCATGCGCTCCTTGCAAGTTCACTCGGCAGGCACGTAGCCTGATTTCTGGCGCCGCTTAAAAAAAAACTAACACGGCATGGAATCGGCTGCTTTCGTGCAAAGCGACTTGACATTTTACCGCTGTCAGCGCTTCCCCTTGGCAGCAAAAGTTACCTACCTTATTTTTTTTTACAAAAAATTTAGCAGACGGCCCCTCGAATGCTCTCGGGGCGCCACCCTGCTGTAATTGGCTAATTCCTCGTTGCGTCACGTGGTGACGTCTAATCATTTCGTCATTTTGACGTCACTGTCAATCACTTTTGACAGAATTTGTCACAGTTGCGTAATCTGGCCCCAGATTCTTTGTCTATGACGTTTGTCCGGCACTTAGAGACTCATTCATCTGCGAGAAAATTGTACTTGAAACTCTTCGCACCTGTCAATTAAAACTTTGTTTTTCTTACCGGAAAGAATGGGTTGCCATTTTCAAGTGAATGGCGGTTTAGCGTGGCTTCTGGAATCAATGCCCAAAAACGTGTGTTGACACGCTCATGTTGCTTGTGAAATCGGCTGTTGATGCCGATGCCTGCATTTTATTTCTTGGTCTTTTCTAGGTTGTAAAAGCTCCATTTTCAGTGACAGCAGTCTCTTTGTAATTAGAATGCGGTGCTGTACCGGCGCAGGCAACTTCTGTTTGGACTCGTTCTCCTTTTAAGGGTTGCTTTGACTGACAAAGATAAAGCAGGTCTACAGCTGGAAAAGCAATGTGTTCATTCCTTTCTTTATCTTTATTCTTTTCGTTTGGGATTTGTAGTATTCAAAGGGGCACTATTATTTCACGAACCTTAAATGTGTAAGAGGTAGCCATCCATGGTTTCTTTCCCCCTGGGAAACGGAAGACGGCCACGAAGTGCCATTTGCTAGGAAAAATAAAGTGCTTTGCCAGCATAAGCGTGTCTTATTTATATGTAGCCATCCATGGTGATGGAGTGGATTCCAAGGGAAGATAAACGTAGCAGGGACTGGCAGATGGTCAGGTGGCCGGATGAGTTTGCGGGGATGGGGCACAGGACAAGGTTAACTGAAGGTCAGTGGGAGAGGCTGCAGTAGTGCCACCTTCTTTTGACATTTCCTGGAGAAGCAGAAATACCTTTTCCATATCTCGTTTACACTGTTTTTGCCAAGTTGACTGGGCTGCCTCGTTGAGCTTCACGCATGCACTGAAGTGCAATTGTGGCTGTGCTTCTCAGTGTAATGGAAATCAACTTCATCACCCCTTACTCTTTGTGCTGCATCTTTTTGAGTTATTTCATCTTTATTTTTGCTGATGTAATCACTGAATGAAGCCACGACGATATTCGCACTTCGCAACGCACGCCCCCTGGCAGGGGGCCCACGATGATGTCATCTGCAGTGGTGGTACATTTTCAATGCAGAAGCGCTTGCTTGAAGGAAGAAAAGCAACACCGCTGAACACAAAGCTCGCACAGTGTTGTTTGGCGGCATCCAACAACGCACAACAAGGTGTTCGTGGATGGAGCATAAATCTGAAATCTCGCCTTACATGATGTCGTTACTGATCTTCTTCAGGCTTTTCCAACGTTTTGAGGGGAAACGTGAACATCATAGCAGTGTCAATCGCCGATTATGCAACCATGTAAGGGCTGGTACAAAAAAATTTGGCACGATATAAATACAAGCCTAATACATTTGAGTCCCTGAATTGGGTCGAGTTCTTTAAAGTCACTTCATCTTCTCTTTAAGGTCCAGGAATTTAAAATGTTTTGAATTTCATGTGATATGAGTGCCACGCCAGTCTAGCATTCCACTTCCTAGGAGAGACGTCCCAGAAAGGGATGCTATTCAGTCTCCGATATGGAGTGTCAATGCATTGAAACCAGGTGTGCGGTGTTGCCTGTCACTGCTGAACTGTGAGCACAAGTGAGTGTAGGCAGATCAAGCAACAACCACGCTAGAAAGCCCCACTAAGTGCCAGCAAAAGGCAGTTCCTTACCTAAACGGAGTTGGCCACTCTGGTGTCATACTTGACCTGATCTGGTGTGGACTTTCAATTAAAAAGCTTCAGTCCTCTGCCCACAGCGACTCCAAACTGATTGACTGAGGCGGGAGTTAGACCTGACACATAGGAAACTGAACCTGGAAACTTTTGATGCTAGAACATCGTCAAGTGACGCTAGTCCAGCTGTACTGCTTTGGATGTCATAGGACTGTGAAGCGGTTGTGAGAGCTACTGAGGATTAGCAAAAAACAGTTTTGTTTATTCCTTAGCATACCTTAAAAGAGAGTGCGCAGAGTGGGATCCTTGACTCATGAACGCTAAAGAATTCTTCAGCATTAGCAAAAGGGTAGCAGTCATTGTAAAGGAACGCGATATTCAAAAAAGAACAAACCTGTTCACTAGCATCCAGTTACAAAAATGGGATGGGTAAACAAAGCAAAAGTGTATTTTACTATTCTGTTTGGCAACTTCACTGAGAAGGTAAGGAAGAAGCAGGTTTGCAAACATTGAAGAAAAAACTGTGATGTAGCTTGCAGAATTAAGAGGGAGGATCAGGGCTTTCGCATGCTGTTAACGACTTATTTTTTGAAAATTGAAAATTGGTTTTTGGGGAAAAGAAATGGCGCAGTATCTGTCTCATGTATCGGTGGACACCTGAACAGTGCATTAAGGGAAGGGATAAAGGAGCGAGTGAAAGAAGAAAGGAAGCAAGTGGTGCCGTAGTTCTGCAAGCTCTGAATTTTGTGATTGGGGCTGGAATCTTAGTTTAGGAATATTTCACAGGCAGTAAGTTTTGGTAAGCAGGCCCTTTAGTGTTCCCCTCTGGCGCGACAGACATTTCCATGCTGGTATGCTGTGCTTATACATGAGTCATTGAAGCAAGGACATACTGCAGTGGATGTAGTGTTGGACTTGAGAGTAGACGTGATTAAGCCGATTTGCGCGGCATGACTCACTGCAGTGCATAGTGGACTCGAAAGGCAGAAAGACGCTGTGCTGACTTGATGCCCTGAGCCAGATATTATGAAATAAATGTCTCAAAGTCAGCTTGAATTCCACCTAGAAGCATTAATTTGTATATCAAATTCATATTGAAGAATGTATACCAGCCGCCACGGTGGCTCAGTGGTTGTGGTGCTTGGCTGCTGAACCGAAAGACGCCGGTTTGATCCAGGCTGCGGCGGTCGCATATCAATGAAGCAGAAATGCTAGAAGCCCGTGTACTGTGAGATGTCATTGCATGTTAAAGAACTCCAATAATAATAATAATAATAATTGGTTTTTGGGGAAAGGAAATGGTGCAATATCTGTCTCGTATATCGGTCATATATCCCTATGCCTTTTGAAGCAAACAACAGTTGTTTCCTGAACTGTGCCGTAAGGGAAGGGATAAAGGACGGAGTGAAAGAAAGGAAGAAAGAGGTGCCATAGTGGAGGGCTCCGGAATAATTTCGACCACCTGGGAATCTCTAATGACATTGCACAGCACACGGACGCCTTAGTGTTTTTCCTCCATAAAAACGCTAAGGCGTCCGTGTGCTGTGCAATGTCATTAGAGATTCCCAGGAACTCCGGATCAGTAGTCAAGTGCCCTAACCACTGAGCCACCACGGCGGGTAGAAAGAACTCCAGGTGGTCAAAATTATCCGGAGCCCTCCACTGTGGCGTCCCTCATAGCCTGAGTCACTTTGGGATGTTAAACCCCATGATACAACCAAACCAACATTGTATATACGGGCAAATTATGAGTTGGCAATTTGCCTAAATTATTTGCTGGGACAGTTTGTTGTGGATTGTACATCATTTACTGTGTTCTTTGTCATTTAAGAATTGTTGGCTGTTGGTCATTGATTGCAAATCATACTGTATTCATAAACATCTCTTCAAGCCTTTAGGAGAGAGAACTGCCAACCCATGCTGCAACAACTGTTGTTTGCTTCAAATGGCATAGCACATTTCACAAAATGTCTAGCATATATGGATAAGAGAAGTTCAGAGAACCCATTAAAATGAAATTAAAATGAATGTTCTTACCCAAGTACTGGTGACGGCTTCCCCTACGCAGAGTGGCATGCTGACATTTTTCGCACACTGGCAAAAATTGATTTTCATTATCTTAGATGTTCTCCGGGTACTCTCACTTTCTCAGGGGATTATTACCTATGGAATGAGCTGCAACGAATAATATAAAGGTCATGACTACTCTCCTTGAGTAATGCAAGCAGTAGGTTAGCCCAAGTTTGAACACTGAAATGATGTAGACTTCCTGTTATGTAGCACTCACTGAACACGCTTCACATTTTGCCAGTGCACTGTACGACATTCTTGAACTGACACTGTCAAGCTGGCTAAATATATGCAGACAGGTTCTGATTGAAGACCACTTTTATTAGGTGCAAACAGCATAGCATTCGAAGGCACCATCTCATCAGTATCCAGAAAATGTGTTTAAACTATTGTAGCAAAAATGTTAAGTATAGGTACAGTGTTGACCTTTTGACCTGGCTTGTTTGTGCATTTTTTGCTGAAGTTTCTTGTTAGTGTTGTGCACACTTTATTGGTCTGGTGGAACTCATGCAAAATTAAAATCGCTTCATGGACTGTTTTATTATAATGCTTTAGTTGTCTCTACTTGTTTACCAGTGGCTACACTAATGCACAGCTGTCTGCTTACAACCAGACTTATTTCCATCTGAACGAAGCAAAGCCTGCATCTGTACACAGTTAGTAGTGTTATGAACTGAGGAGTAAGCATTTTGTAAGAGTTGATGGTGGAATGCAGTGGATTTTAGTAGTTGTGAAAATTTATGCATTTTCTCTTGTCTCTCCTCTCTGTGTTTGCGTGTGAAGAAAGTAAGACATCCCAAGAATAAGTCACTTGAACATGAGTCATGCGTGTATTTTGTACACAACAGTTGTTATGGGAAAGCTGTCTCACATTTGTGCCGACTGCCGTCGCCCTCTTGCATCCTTGGATACCGTACAGAGGCACAGGTGTTGGGGCAGGGCAACCCACACTCCCATTTCACCCACTAAAAGTATACACAACCATCACAGATGTACAGTCGTGAGCAAAAGTCAGGAGACCACAGAAATGGCGACAGAACTGCATGTCAGCACTATCTGACAGCTTCTTAGGCAGAAAAACTGCAAAGCACTGCTCTTCGCTTTTGCAGTGGCTGACCGGTGAGCCGTTTTTGTCGATTAATCTCTGTCACAAGTCGTTACCATGGTGTGCACAACTTTGCTCATTGGTTGCTGATGCTTTGAGCAAATTCCTTTTCATGCTTTCCAGTGCAAGTTTGTTTGCACAGTAGGCTTACTGTAAAATAGGCACAACTGGCTAATATAGTAGCTATCATTATGCAACATGTTCATGGAATGATCACCGTCAAGTGAAAGCCGCACATGGCTTAGGCACCTTGCAAGACCTATAGAGTAATAGAGGTGCTAATCTTGACAACAGGTGCTTACCGTCAGATAGCGCTGACATGCAGTTCAGTCACCATTCCCGTGGGTTTTCCACTTATGCTCATGTAAGTACAAAGTGTCTGGCTTAGGGCCTAGACACTGATAGACTACTGTAGCTATTGTGTTTGTTCAGTGGCAAGCATGCGTGGTGTTGCCATCATATTGCCACACTACTGACTCCTATAGTGGCGCCGTATCGCGGCTAAACTGTATTACCTGGCAGTGGGCAAGCCTTGAGCCATCTCGGGGCTTGATGCCTCCTCGTCTTCGTCTCTCGCGCTGCCTACTGCCTTGCGCATTCCAACAGCGTCTTGCACGTACAAGTAAACGAGCCCTGCGTACGTCAACTGTTTCACGGTGACAATATTGATTATTTTGAGGACCAGCTAGCATTGATCACTCATCATGCCCTGAGGTTAAGCAGCTGTTAGCCTTTATGTGTTTTATTGTACAATATTGGTTTTCCTTTTCTTTTTCGCTGTGTACTCTGGGTTTAGGCTTCGTTACTAATGCCTGAGGAGTGCTCATATTGTTACTAGCTTGTACGCATCATGTCTTTGACCTTGCACTGCTTCTTTTTTGCCCTTGCTGTGCCATCCCCAAGGACGACGAGAAAGAGCCGGACTATGTGCAGGAAGAGCTGGTTGCCACCTCTGCTGACGGCTACATGGAAGTATTCATCTCGAGCGTGGAGAACCCCAGCCGATTCTGGGTGCAGCTGGTGGGTGCCCAGTCCACCACTCTGGACAAACTCGTCTCGGACATGACCGGCTACTACTCCCATGCCCCCAACCAGGAGGCCAACGCTCTCACCTCAGTCTCCGTCGGCGACCTCGTTGCGTCCCCCTTCGACCAGGACGAATGCTGGTACCGCAGCCGCGTCACCGCCATCCAAGAGAGCGACTACTCGGCGGCTGAGACCGCAGTCCAGGTCCATTACCTGGACTTTGGAGAGAAAGGCGAGTACAAGGTCAAGGAGCTGTGCACGCTCCGCGACGAGTACCGGTACCTGCCGCTGCAAGCCATCGAGTGTTCGCTTGCTGGCGTGCAACCGCGCGATGGAACCCATTGGACGGATGAAGCGCTGGAGACGTTTGAGAAGCTGACGCATGCGTCCCAGTGGAAGGTGGTCATGGCCAAGGTTGTGAGCAAGGCCAAGAGGGAAGACGGGTTCCCCGGTTTTAAGTATGCAGTGGAGCTTGTCGACACCAACAACAAGCAGGATGTGAGTGTGGCCGCCGAATTGATTGCACAGAACCTTGCGGTGCAGGCTATCTGAATGGAATTTTTTTTTCCTTCCCGATTTTTTTCCACGATAGACTGTGCGGGGTGTGCTGAACAGTTGTTTTGCTCTGAGATTTTGGGGTTTCTTTTGATGATAGTGGCACAGAACAAAACGACGGTGAATGTGAGGCACTAGATCAATCTTGCGTCAAGTTTCACCGCACCGTTGCTGTTGCACACAGAATGTTGGTATTTGCAGGCCTTATTGAGTGCTGAATGGTAGCTGGGGTCCAAAAGGCAGATTTCAAAGCATCAATTAGTTTAATGACCAGTGATGGTTTATCTGTAGTTGTCCGATTTTGCGGTGCATGCAGTGACATTTTGAATTTGAGCTGAAGATATTTTTCTTGAGCACTTGCGTTACTTCATTGGAGCAAAGTAAAGTAGTTAAAATCACTTTTCCTTAATGGCAGTTCTGCAAGAAGCTGTGACACAAAATGCACATTTTACTAATACTGGCAAGTAAAAGCCTGCTCTATAAACCATGGTGTGCCTAGTCTTGGCATTTTTCTCAATGCTGCCACAAGGTCTAAGGTTTTTGGTTGAGATGTGCACTTCCCATGTGTGTTCTTTCATTCTGCTGTGAAATTGGTTATCCATATTTTCACGTGCACACTGATCACAAAGCTTAAAGGTGCATTGCTGTTAGGCATGCGAGGAGAATGCTGTGGTAAATCAGCTATGGCACCTGCATTTTGCTCGAGGTGACGAAGACGCCCAGCATGTCAATTCCATTTCAGAGGCTCTTGCATGGATGTCTTACTGCTCTTTCTATGTGTATGTAGGGCGTCAAAGAGGGTTTGTAGAAGTGAAAGCGAATTGTGCTGCTATTGTCGATGTTGTTTCTGTCTTTACTCAGTATGTTGTCAAGTCAGGTGTAATTGACGCATTTATTCTTTTCACCGTCGCAAACTGACTTTGTCCTTGAAGTCAGCTTGAGGTTTAAGCACGCACAAAGGAAAGCAATATACTGCAGTCTTTTCGGCTGCAGGCCAGGCAGTAGTTTCGTGGGCACTGACTGCAGACCATTATGTGCCAGCAGCTAGTGTGATTTAATACTATAGAGCCAATACTCTGCCTTCATCGCTTAAGATTTGTTATCTGTGGCTTTATTGTGTCCAGGAACAGAAACCGCAAAAGACTGTCAGTAACAGTTACTTCAAAACCTACTGCAGTGTTTAGTATGTGTACTAGTAGTGATCAAATGTATAATGGCGAACAACACTTTCTTTCTATTCATTTTTATGATGCAGAAACTACTGCCAAAAGAACTGTACAGTTCAAAATCCAGCAAAATCATGCCATGGTGCTCGTAGTTTGCCATTTGTGTGACACATTTCTAAGGTTATGGGGAGCAGTGTAGAGTTAGTTGTGATACTGTGCATTGTTCTTGGCACAATTTTCTGATGCGCACAAGATGCCTACTTTTGCTTGGAAGGGAGCAGAGTTGAGCCGGAGCCAAATCTTCCAGCGACAGAAAGTTCTCATTTTGGAAGCTGATTAATATTTAAAGTGTTCATAAAAATGCGATGGGTGATTGACTTGTCAACACCATAAGCAGTAGATAGTGTGAGAGATGAAGTATGATGCGGATGGAAGTTCGTCATGGCAGCTGCGCACAATGTGATTTGCAGTAGGCAAAAAGCCTGGAAGGTGGCGAATATGGTACTTGAAGAGAAATTGTACATGAGTAGTTTGTTTTTCTCCTCTTATAGTGCTTTTTAGCATGCAGGTGAGTATCCTAGAGGTCCCCAACGTCTCTGCTAAGCACATGAACATAATTTCAGCCGAACCTTTCTTAGGCAAGTGTTAGCAAGCTTTAGTAAATTTTTAAGCACAATTCAACACGAATGAAGAAAGGAAAGTTCTGCAGAATAATAAAGAGTTTGCAGCTGGCTTTAGGCACATGTAAAGCAATACCTAAGGTGTGTTCAGTTTTTTCAAATAGTTTATGAATTTTAACGTGGAAATTATTTAAAACTTCACTTAGCATCATGCCACATCTCAGTTCGTGATGCGTTTTGTTGGCAAGATCTGGCATATGACATTGGCATCCTTTTGAATCATGCAATGTTGGCAAACTCCTGGTTTTTATGCTGTTATCACTCAGGGCTAAGAAACAGTTATGCTCTTGAATAGTTTTTTTTTTTTTTCCTGTAAATTGCATTTGTTATAGCATCTCCATCTTAATGGTGTTCTCTCTGCTGATATGTGCAGATCCAGGGCTTTCATCGTGACTGTGCATTTCTTTATTTTTGTCAACAGAGCATTAATTTCTTCACATTTATGCCTGAATAAGGTGCAGCCACGTCTCTCTGTGCTCTGTACTTGTCTGTGGTGTGGCATCGTATGGTGTGGCATCGTATTAAAACAGCAATATTAAAAGGTCAACAGTGGTCTACTTGTTCATTTGTCTATCACATGAAATTTGCGACAGGCAAATGAGTAACTAGCTTGATGGTCTCTTTATTTCTATCTACTGGCATGCTCACTGTATTAAATTTATAGCAGTGAAACATATCTGTACCAAATGAGCGTCTAATCAAGATTGGTCCTCGAGTTTCTTGGAGTGTGATGTCAGTTGCATGCTGGAAGAAAGTGTATGCGACAAGTGCAAACTCTGATGCCTGCACATGTATGAGCATGCTCAGAGCTCAGCTATAGAAAGGAAATTTATGTTGCACTTGAGGAGAGTAGCTCTGGAACATTACCACTTTTGACTATGTTACCATAACAACGAGTAAGGCCCCTAATTTTCTGTGGCGGGAAGTTTTAAACTCCTTGAACTGAGAAAAAAGAATCTGCAGTATTCCGCCGGAAGCCTCGAAAGCGTTAATGCAGGCAACCTTTTGCTCAATGGCCAGGGAAGTTGAGAGGCTGGCTTTTTCTCTGATCTGACAAGCCTGGATGGTGAGCTCACTATGGTTTTCAAAGAACAGCTAAAAAAAAATTCATGCTATATTCAGTGTTGTTCCAAATATAACACAAGATGCTTTTCGAAGCAGACAATGCAAGAAAAAGAAAACATTTTAACAAATGCCAGTATTGACTCGTACAGAAGCATGTAGTAGACGCATTGCTGCCAGAACTGCAGCGCTTCACATGCTAGTTTGCTTAAGCATATGGAGGAGCAAGCATGTCAAAGCATTAGCAGAAATTCGTTTGCTACCGGATTCTACATTTCAAGAGAATTGAGGCCATTAAATTAATCATATTCAAAACATTCTATCATTCCTAGTGATATCCACAGACAGCCATAGAAAAGAATGTGGCTACTAACACATAATTCAGCAGAAAATGCTAAAATCTGCGATTTTTCATGGCATTGCGGGACTTAGCGGTCTTAACAGTGGGTAACTGCAGGAGCATAGAATCTAGTACGAGCCAGAGATCACCACGACTGGTGGCGCAGTACAGCAGAGATGTTCCACTGGGGGAGAAAAAATGGTTTATGGTTTATGGGAGTTTAATGTCCCCAAGCAACTCAGGTTATGGGGGACGCCATAGTGAAGGGCTCCGGGAATTTCGACCACCTGGGGTTCTTTAACATGCACCGACATCGTACAGTACATGGGCCTCTAGAATTTCGCCTCCATTTGTTCAGGAATTGCAGCATTAAATTCCGAACAGCCTCGGATAAATGAGCATCGAACGGAAAGATCAACAATACTATGTTTCGTAGGATGATGGAAGCACAGTTTGTGATTTCATAATCACATGAGAGCAGCTTACAGAGGTTCAAAGTGGGTAAGGTGCTGAGCATGCAAAATAGTATACAGAGAAAAAAATGAGATGGGGAATCCAGATACAATGCCGTGTCTGCGTTCCTTTTCCATTTCTTCTCCCTGCACTGCATTTTCTGTCATAAACTGGAATGGCTCCCCATTCTATATGCACAGTAGATGGGTGTTCTTGAAGTGGACTCAAAGTACAGTAAAGCCTCATACCAGTGAAGCACATTGTGCAGTTTTTAGTAGTCCTACTTAAGATGCATACATTTTGGACCAAATTATTCAGACCACTACATCCGTGCTTGTATGGTCCCAGAGGGCTGCAGACTGGAAGCTCTCTTTTGGTGTGCAGCACGGCTAACATAGATATTCAGTTGCCAAGAGCAAATGGTGCAAAGCCCGCATTTTTGCTTTTTTCACCTGGGTAATGGGAAATGGCGCTGCTTAGACCATACTGCTGCTGTGCTTTGTCAGCTCCTTCCGTTTGTGCAGTTTTTCATCGTGGAAGCGGGGCAGAAGGAAGGTATGCAACCGTCAAATTCCGATGCCACCAATTTGTGGGCGTTTAAACTTTGGCCACTCAACCTCAAATACAAATGGCAGAAAATGACAAGGTCAAAATTTCAACAGCGGAAGCAGCTGAAGGCTTTTAAGTACAGGTTGTAAGACAGTGTGCACTTAAAGGGGCTGTGAAACAGCGCTTGCACGGATGCCGGTTACACTTTAGATGGATTCTTTATGTCACACAGATGCTGACTCAAAAAGAATCATGAGAATCGATGCATAGGAACGGGAGTTATTCAATGAAGAAATTTCAAAATACAAGCAAACAAAATGCTGCCCTCAACTCGATTTTCGCGCAGCTTCCCATTCCCATTTCACTCTCCCAATGACGACACTTAGTGCGACCAATCAAAACAGCCTATCTGTGCACATGGCGGAAGTTTGCACTCCATGGTTGCCTGTTCTCTGTAACTCGTTCATGCCAAGGCTGGCAGCGCCATTTGCATGGTTACAACAACCATGTGAACGCCCAGCTGACCCAGCGATGCTTCATCGTCACGTCGACGGCGCAGAAGAGAACACTGATCAATGACGTTCCCTTACTTATGGATCCGAACTCGAGCGCGAGATACTGCGACGGTGTGACAGCCTGCGCAAGATATCAGACACATTTAGCATGGAGTGTACCGCTACTGCTTACCGCAACCATTGCCCGTCGCTCCTAGCACGCTGGTTGCTCATGGCAAGCAAGGAACGCGCGCTGTTGACGGGAACGTGGCGCCATCTGGCACCGCCGCCTGGTGATGCTCCACAAGCTGACGATGCGCACTCCCTGCTAAACGTGAAATGCGCGCATCCTTCCTTGGGGCCGAAACGAATGCTTATAGAGTTCAATGGCTCGATCGGATCGATTCCGCAAAGCCGCTCTCAGATACATAGAGAGTAGCCATAAGTGTTGAATGCTAGCTCGTAGGATGTTTACAGAGAGGCGCAAAGTCCTTCGATGCAAAAAGTAGCCAGAGCCTCTGGTGGTGTATTTTTGTTTTACTTGCTTTACAGTGCTTTTATCTAGGGCAAACAAATTGGTTTTCTTAATGTAATATAAAAGACAAAAACTTGACGAACTGTATCTCTAGTTATTAACACAATTTGTAGTATATTTACTCTTTGTCGAATCATCAAGCTCCCACTAAGTGATGTCACATCTGCTGCTAAAAACTGCCACTGTATGGTGACACCGTCAGCGCCACGAATTTGTTTTTGCGAGCTAATTAAAATATTAAAAACCATAGTATACAGGGTACGACTGATGCTAATAGCATCACTACAACTCATTCTATGCAACCAACAGGCAAAACAATGCACTGAAAATGTGTTTCGGGGCCCCCTTAAGGTTATACCCACATTGCAAGTGATTTGGCACTGGAGCAAGATGTACAACGAGAGTCTCTAAAATGAATGTAGAAGAATGTTCAAAAGCCTTGGCAATGGAATAGCAGTTTATTAAAGGTAATACAGTACTGAAACTATATTGACAGACTGCATCCTTTGAAGTGTCGAGGCTGCTGTAATGAAGGACATTGGCTGGACAACATGAATGAGTTCGAGCTCATATGGCCGACTACCCAAACGAACGGCAACTTATGGATATCTCTCAAAGAAACAAATTATAACTGATATATTCCACCAGAGGTCACCATGGAGATGAAATTTGGAAGCTAAACAAAGAAGGCTAGAATGAGACTGAAGACAGCTCAGCTAGTGATGATGAAGGAAATCATTGACATGATTCCAAAAGAGAAAAAAATCAGCTGTGGTTCAACCTGGCTGAACCTAGTAAGACGAGCAAAAGCTTTGTTAAGGTAAGCACACGCCACACACAGCGAACGGCATGTCACACGATTTCTGGCAGTTGTGAGAGTGCCATTGACTCCACATACACAGCTGTGGCGAAGTGCAGCGAGTCACATGATTCGACAGTTGCGAAGCGAGCGAGCGCAGTCTGCTCAATGCATGCAGCTGTGGAGAGTCATGTGGCATGACGTCAGCCAAGCCTCCGCTCTTCCTGGTTTGAAGGTCAAATGTCATAGCCACATGACCTTCAGCTTTGTACGAGAGGAGTAGCGCTTTCGCTATAAAAGGAGAGTGGTATGAATTCTAAATGAAGATGTCTTTTTTGCAAATTTGTAACCCCCCTGCTGTAATGCCTTCGGGCAAAGCGGGGTAATTATTGAATAAAGAATAAAGATCAGAGTGCATAAGAGGTTGTGGTGTCTCAGGATTAAAAGGCAGTGAATTTGAGTGGAATATATAATGCTTGAAACATATACATGGTGGATGGCTAGAATACCAGAGCGGATACCAAGAGAAGAGAAATGCAATTAAGAGTGGAAGAGAACAAGGTAAAAGCAAAGAGCTCAGAAAATCAGCTAAAAAGTTGCCATATGGCACACAGCAGCGGTAAAATCAGACCACTGGGAAAGGGCTTTGTCATGCAGCAGTCTTCATCCAGGCGATGAAGCGTACAAAGGTGAACTTCAACTTGAATCTACAGCTGAATAGACTACCACGATTTTTTGTAATTGTCTTCCAAGAAAATTACTCACTCCAGGCTTTGGTTGGGTCCCTTTGCACATTAAGGGTGCAGCTCACGATGCAACTCGCTCTGAAAGCACCAAGCAGTTTGGAACTTATATATGACGGCCTGCAGGGAAGAAGCCCGAAATCTGCGGCGAAAATGCTTAACTTGCCACCGAAAACAAACAATCGATCTGCATCATGGTGCCCAAAACACCTTGACAAGTTGTTTAGTTTATGGTTTGGTTTATAGGGGTTTAACGTCCCAAAGCGACTCAGGCTATGAGAGACGCCATAATGAAGAGCTCCGGCAATTTCAACCACCTGGGGTTCTGTAACGTGCACTGACATCGCACAGTACATGGGTCTCGAAAATTCGATCGCCGCGGCAGGGATCAAACCCGCGTCTTTTGGGCCAGCAGCCGAGCGCCATAACCACTCAGCCACCGCAATGGCTTCTTGACAAGTTGTGTCTACTGCTGATATGCACTGTTCTGGTCAATGCTCGATTGCCAAGGGCATACATGTGAAAGAAAACAATGAGCTACATACTTTTTGCGTGTAGTCATAGATGTCATGAACAGCTTTATGCTCCATGCAGGGCACTGATATGTATCTGTGCGTGCTTACAGCACTACACAAATGGTATCCTGAACTGCAGGGTGCTAGTCAATTGCTGTAACCCTTTGACGCACCATTTTTTTTTGGTTTCCATAGAAATTAAGTATTTTTTGTGTAAATAGTATATTCCAGTGCAAAATTTCATACAAAGTGCCATAACTGATGAAAATAGCAACATCGACATGTTGAGGATTATCAAGTAAGGATCATGGAAGTAATTTGTATTTCGAATTTGCACATTACCTTGAACTTAAAAAAATGATGTTACTTCTGGTGGCAAAATATGTCTGCGCGAAAATGGTAAGCAACGAGCTATAACTCGCTCGCTGTTTCGAGAAATACTTACATTGCTCGCTATATGACAAAAAAACGAGCTTATTTGTGTGATGATGGACGCAAAATTCACCTGAAACAAACAAATCACTGCTAGGAGCAGCACACTTGCAGAAAAAGCTGAGAGTTCACTTTGTGCACAATTGCGTACATAGCACGTCAAACGGTTAAGCAAGTTGCAAAATTTCGTATTAAATTTCATACTGCACGTTTATGCTTCATGATGAACACCATGCTGTAATCAGCAGGCTCAGTACATCATAGGAGAAAATATACTGGAGTGCATGGTACTAAAAGCTAGTCGACGAGCGTATTTGTATCGCTTCATTCGGTCAATTCTGTGCCATGGCCTTAACAAACAAAATCTTCAGGACAGCAATGCTTACTACTTTCGGCTGCCATTACTTTGGCACAATTTAACGCAACTTAATTGGGCTCCATTTCTAAACTGCTGCTCATGAAGTGCTGCATTTTCTGTGCAGAGAATGGCAGCTGTTGTTTAGGGGGCGGCAGAGAGTTACGTGGGCGAACGAAATTAAGAAGTTTGCGGGGATAAGGTGGCCGTGCGCGGCAAACGACAGCGTTAATCGCAAAGATATGGGAGAGGGTTTTGCCCTGCAGTGGGCATAGTCAGAATGATGATGAATACCAAACTGATTAAAGTGTGAAAATTATTTTGTGAACTCCACCTCGACTTTCGTGACAAGCTTCAACATTCACAAGGCTGTGTGGCTTTAGCAGGACAGGCCTGGTGGTGACTCACCACATCGCGATAGACAAACTGAATTTCAACTTCGGTTTCGACCCTCATGGCAGTTTTTTGCATCACACGCGAAGCACGGTGTAAGTGCGGGCACCATCTACTTGTTTTCCCAATGTGTACACGCGTTTCCCTGACCTGCTTCTAAGCCAAAGTAGAAGACTGGGCGAGCTGGTACATACTCATGTTGTCATGCTCGTGTTGTCGTTTCCTTACGTCGTCCCTGTCTTGCTTGCACCGTTTTTAGATAGACTGGTTCTAAGCTCTTCTAGGGTGAAATGCTTGAGCAAATTTGTCTTTGACCTCACCTCTTGCAGACCAAAACCACATTAGCCACAGCGCTCTTCAGGTAAGCTGCTCTTGTTTCATTTAAATTAGATCACAATCAACAACATCACTAGCCTGTTGTATGCTTGCAGATGCAAGTAAGAACTGCAACTGTAAAGAATTCCAAATGAGTGGGCTTAGTGCATGCCAGTGGCATGCATGACATGATTACCAGCCAAGCCACTGAAGAGGGTAAAACAATTTCTACCAGAACAAAAAAAATGGGGGGTCAAGTGATTTTTAGAGAACTTTCCGATTCCTATTTTCACCTTTAGTTAAAGGACAGTTCACATCATTGTGAGGTCACTTTGTGCCTGGGCATGCGCAGTATGTGAAGGCATCATCACTATCACTACTCAGCCATACAGTAAGAGGAACTTGGATGAGAGAGACACGCGTCATTTAAGATGCCTCACTTGGGTCTTTCTTTTATTCTTGAAAATGATGTGGCAATTTGCCAGCAGCAAGATGTGCTTCATCACGTGAATAATCTTTCTTTCTCGCTTAACAATGCAATAAATATGCAGTAGCAATTGAATACTTGCTTGTCACAATCTGGAAACGTTAAAAGGAAACAAAAAACAACATGCAAAGCCCTTCTTGAAAGCCCAATTCGCATTGAAAAGGCCGCAGGCCACACAACGTAGAGAAAAAAAAAAAAACATTTCCGCTTCAAGTTCTGAAAGCTGGCAACATAGCGAACATCTAAAAGAACAGCGTCGCTTAACATCACAGACACTGAACAAGATTAAGCAGAACTAGATGACACAAGGGAACATACTTTTGCTTTCACGTGTGGAACATACGTTGAGATGTCTCACGCAACTGTTCTTCAGGCATGTCATCGACACACCAGCTAACAAAACAAACGGGCAACAGACGAAGCACATGACGCGGTGCTTATACATATACGACACCCTCTATGCTTCTAGTTAGCCAGGCTATGGCTTCTGATGCATGGGGCACTTATCAAAAGAGAATGAACGAAAATATAATCTGCGCGGTGCACTTTTTAACTCTTGCATATTCTTGAAAAGGAAACATTTCGAGAAAAAAACAACAGAAAACAATACTGGCACTAGTCCTTGGATCACGGCTGCTTGCTCCTCTCTCTCCTTAAATGTTGAGGCTAGCAAGGAATACAGTCAAGTCACGAGCTTATTTCCATTCCTTCACTGGCTCTGAACATGAACTGCTTGTTTCAATTTAAACAGAGACAACTAAAACATGCAGCCTCTGCTTGAAAAAAATATATAAGCAGAAGGAAAGTGCACGACATGATAACCACATGATTCTAGCAGGTCTCTGCGTAAACTTGAAAACAGGACAGTCCATAGACAACAGTCGCACGCAAGATAACAAAAACGGTGTACGGGAACGGCTTTTCTTCTCTAGTCGAACTGGCGTGCGCACAGGCCGGCAATGACTGCTGTGCCAAACTTGAAACATGGAAATGCGCATGAGGAGAGCACATAACGCTGCAAGAACAAAAACAATCTACAGGCATCATTGCGAGTTCTGGTACACTGACCTTACTAAAACATATGCGTTCATCTAAGACACTAAAACTTGGAAGAAATATGGCTTGACATGTGCTCTGCAGTGTGATGACAGAGAGCACTGCTGGTTCCTCAAGGAATGAAAAAGTCCACAGAAAAAAAAAGAGAAAAGAACGTTACGTGGATGGAGATTTGTCGTGTGGATTGTGAAAAACAGTCCTAAGTGTTTGCATATCAGCCGCCAAACAGTCTTGCACACACACATACAAGCACACACACACACACACTCACAATTGTGCAGTTGTGGCGTTAAAAAGAGGAAACGAGAGCACATCAGCCACAGTTGCCACGCAATCACGAAGCACTTCCATCTTTTGCACCATCCGGGCACAAGATGGCGCTTCCTGTCACCACTATATGGCTCTTGCTGCCAGACTTGCTTGCTGGTCTGGCGGCCTTTTCTCCACGGTGTGAAACACTGTGTGGTTGTGGACTTGTGCAGTGACATACAACTCGCAGAAGGGCGGTGACGATGTCACCCTCGGAGGAATCAGTGGAAGGATGTGCGTGGCGGCGGCAACGTCTCTCGCGAAAACACCTACGAGCACAGCCAAGGTCATTTCCCTTTCAGGTCCACTAGAATCCACGTGTACAGTTTCTTGAACACAATGTCCAGCCGCTCGTAATTTACACTGTTGATGCCATCCTTCTTGTAGCGTAGCTTCCCCTTGTACAGAAGCTTGTACCTGAGGAGGAAAAAAAAGGAAAAATTGGTTAAGACTAAACAAAAGTGAAATGAGAATCTTCTGTTTGTATGTCTATTATTAGGTGAAGCATATTTGCAAACCTATAAGCCGGCTAATGTAACTCCTGGATAGGACGAACAATGCGAGAATATATTTGGTTTGTTTGCAAGCCACAGGCTCAATATGAAGTCACTTAATACAAACCGGTTTGCATGTCCTTACATTAGGATGAAGTTTTGCAACACAAACACTCTGTCAATGATACCTGCAGAGCATCTGCATGACATTCTCAGCGTAAGCAAGAAAAGAAAAAAAAAAACTCTGCAGAGACACTAAAGACTGCTTACGTGCGAGAAGGCATAAGCCCCCCGCTCACTTTGTGAATGCAGTTGCTGCACACTGCCGCGTGATGTAAGCAGATGCCACGCAGCTGGCAATTTTACCTCTGCATGGCTCTACGTAGCCGCCGCTGCGACGCCGGTCTGATCTGCGTGCTGATCTGCCTTACGGTATGATGCGATAGCTAATCGGTTAATGTCCACATATGCAGAATTGGTTCTTTCTTTACTTAACATTCATATATCCCTGAGAGTCGCAATACCACTCCTGGTGCAGTGGTTAAGTGGTACGTCACTGCCCAGAATGGCAGGCACTGCCACCAGTGGAATTTGCGCGATCCAGGTTGCTCTTTCCTCACAACCTTGCACAACTAATCATTAATTAATCCGCCACCTGCCAGGTTGCATGTGGACGCCATCTTTTATGGCTACCATCAGTGTCACGTACGACGCACGCACGCATGGATTTTTGCTTAAAGGGACAAGTACGGCTTACGCCTTAAAAAAATGCTTCCCCGCACATACACATGAAGCTGCAAGTAATTTTTCTTGTTGGGAAGTGGCATTGCGGAGAAGCGGCTGACAGAAAGGAGCACAGAGAATAGACGCATCTGTTTGTTGACCCTGGCCTTATGCAGTACTGAACTGGCGCAGTGTTGTGAAACGTGTTTTCATAGAGTGCATAGATCTGACATGGCCCACAACAGAAAATAGACCTGGTCGTGGAGTTGGTAGATGCTATGGCTCACTTCACATGTAGTGTCATGAACGCGTTCTTTGTCTTTTTGCAAATCTTCTCACCGCAAGGTTAATTTTATTCATTGCTCTCATGTAACGGATACAGTAAAACATCACTGACATGTTCCTGGTTTATATGCTCACATTCGCGGGCAGTAAGATTATCCCATACTGTTATGCAATTTTCCTCCTGGTTAATATGTTCCCAGATAAACCAATTTCTCAGCTACTACACTTAAAATTTCATCACACTCTAGTTGTATAATAGGTTTAGTGACCAATCATACTGGTGCGAACATAGAAGTGGGACAAACATGGGGGCACGTAACATATACTGTAATACAGCAGAATTCACTCGCTGTGGTGGCTTCTCTCCAGGGCCTGTGGTATTGTGCAAAGTAACAAAGCACCCAAAAAAAAAAAACTGCGCTGTAACATACAAGGGAGACATTCCTGCACGGATGCAATATGAAGAAACACGCAGTGGCTTCTTTGTGGTGTCTAAAAACAAAGGGGCGAAGCATCTGCAAACAATATGTTACATACGAGGGGGCCAGGTCTGGGGAACGAAGCATGAAAACCAAAAGCACTCCGACGGCTCCCCCCCATCCACAGTGCAAACTTGTAAGAGGGCAAAGCATCTGAAAATGACCAGGAAGAGATTTCGGAAACTTTTGCCATTGCCGTCAACAAACTGGATGTGTCGCAAGTACTTTCTGCACTTAACAAAACGAAATGCGGACTGATTTCTGCGCATATTAGAGAAGAAGCTATTCAGACCTTATGCAAAGAAATGCTAATCGACATTTTAATGAAGTTGTCAAGAAATGCCTTTGTACCTCATTCAACAATTACATTTCTGATTATGATGATGGATTTTTATGGCGCAAGGACGTCTATGGCCAAAGAGCGCCATGGCACAGGGTATATTTCGATAACTCAAGGTGGGGTCAAAGACCCATTTTCCAAGCATATCAACCCTTACAAGCCGAGCTCCAGGCCAGGGGAATGCTTGTACCCATTGTATCACTGGTGGGTACCTGGCGGCACTGGGGTTCGAACCCCTCCTGCATGCAAGGCGGATGCTCAAACACTCGACCACCGCTGCGGTAACAGTTACCTTTCTCAAAACTAGGCAATCTGGATCTGTTTTTCCAGATAATACGTTTTTCACCACTTTTTCTGTAAAGTATGATCGAGGAGTTAGTGTATTTGGATATGCCTTGCATGCTCACATATACCCGTTTCGGAGCACCTGAATTCTGGTAAGATGAACAAATTCTCATCCGCTGACATGATGGCGATTGGAAGGCCGACTGTGCCAGGTCAATAATTAGTCTGGCCATGTTGTCTCACTTTCTCAGCTTTGCCATCAACTTGCGGCATTGGCGACTATTGGCTGTACATCTTCTGTATTTTTCTCTAGTTTTCATCTGTACAGCTCTTCCATTCTTTAAGGGGGGACACGGGTCTTTGGGACCAAAAAATGACCAAAAAGTCGAATTTTCGAAAATGGCATTTTCGGAATCTACAACTATTAATCTCCAGTTTCACAAATTTTTATCTCCCAGAAATCAATATTTTTGCCGTATTACGAAATGTAAATAACCGCGTCACCCGATTTTGCGCATGAGCAGACGATAAAAACGGTGCATTTTCTACTCCGCGGAACGCTCGTCTCAGCGCGCCGATCGCAGCCATCTTGGTCTCGTTTGAAAGAAGACTCTCTACGCTTCAATTTCCCGCCGCTTGTGCTTGCATGCCCTGAATGGCCGCGGAGAAAAAGAAGCACAAACAACAAAAAAAGCGCGAGGTCCGATTCGCTGATATGAGCACGTGACTGAAACGAGCCCTCCCATTGGCGGATTCTCGCATGCTTCGTCTGCTAGGCCAAGGGTGTGACATTCCCGTAGAGCCAATGGGGACGATTTTGAAATGCGACGGTGGCGGTGCCTGGGAGTTGGCGGTAAAAACATAAATTGCTCAAAACTTTGCTCGCTATGCTTGCGCCGGTCGCTGTCGTCTGCTGCCACTGCGCTGCAGCGTTGCCCGCGGCGGCACTGGCGGCGCAGACGCGTTGTGTCATTGACTCCAGCCGCGTTTGCTGCCAGATACCAGGATCGCTGCAATCGTTCCGACCGTGGCGACACTTATGGCGCGGACGCGCAACTTGCAACATGCCACAGCACTGGCTAGGCTTGCTGCTGGTCGCTGGCAGACGCGTCCCCGGCGCCATTTTGTTGAAAGAAGCGAGACCGACGCACAACGATGTCGCCGATTAAATTCCACTCGCGGCACAAGTTCGGTCAGAGGAAAAGAAATAAGCGAGTCAACAACCTTCCTTCACGTCCTGCATCATCGGAAAGCACGGATAATGCGCAAGAGCCAGCGGCCGGTGAAGCGGCGTCAGCTGACGTCGAAGTAAGCCTAACGAGCTCGGCGACAGCTACGCACAGCGGCCGCATACGCTGCGACACCAGGATGCTACAGCGTTCGGAATTGCTCGAAATCGAAGCGAAAGCTAAAGAAAAGCTACAAGCTCTCGATTCGACTTCAGCAACGCAGAGGAAACAGGATTTCATCGGCAACTGCGACGATTGCCCGCTTCGAGACGCCAACGGCAGTGTACAGTACTCACGGATTGAAATAGGACATTCGGAGCGCGTGGCCGTCGCTTCATGGAGTGCCGCCCGTAGACGCTCATGAAACCAAGGTGGTGCATTGTGGTATGGCGCGAGAGGGAGAACATCTACAAAGCAGAATTGTTCATTCCAGTAGCCAATGAGCCGGCCTGTGGTTTACCATATGCCGCGTGGCACTGCAAGGTTAGCGCTCCGAATGTCCTATTTCAATCCGTGAGTACTGTACACGATACTGCGTTCACTGTTGTGAATCTGGAATCTTTCACCGAACTGCTGAGTGCCGTCAAGTGCAAGGTGTGTGGAGGAAACGTGGACGTTTCTAAAGGTGATCGTGAATACGGTTTAGCCGTGAGGCTCGCTCTCTTGTGCGTGAACTGCGGCGAGATTTCATCTGCGTGGAGTTCGCCGCGCGCTCAAGGGAGCCAAAAAATAAGTCCATTTACTGTTAATATTCTTGCTGCACGGGCAATGCAAAGTACGGGAAATCGGCAAACCGCACTGAACGATGTCTTTGCAGTAATGAATATCTCCCATAGAGGGCTTCACAGTAAAACCTGGCAAGGTTACATGAAAAACAAGCTGACGCCCGCGACAACACGCGCAGCCGAAAAAGTGATGATGGACAGCGCCCGTTCCGTTCGCGAGCTCTACACAGAGTTGCACTTGGACAACCCTGGAAATATCGCTGTCTCGTTCGACGGTTCGTGGATGACCCGGGGTCATTCATCGCACATCGGTGTGGCCGCAGTGATTGAGCTGTTCACTGGACTTGTACTAGACTACGTTGTGTTCAGCAACTTATGTGCGGGGTGCAAGCGCGGGCCTACGGAAAGTGACCCATCGTATGAGGCATGGAAGAGCAGCCACAGGTGTCAGAAAAACACGGAAAAAAAATCTGGCGAGATGGAAGTGCAGGCTGCACTTGTCATGTTTCAAAGGTCATTAGAGAAACATGGCCTTCGATACACGACAGTTTTGTGTGATGGAGATAGCCGCACATTTCTGGCACTGCAGGAGGCTAATGTGTATGGTTTTATAAAAGTGCAGAAAGAGGACTGCACAAACCATGTGCAAAAGCGCATGGGCACGGCCCTGCGCAATGTGATTGCTAAGCACAAAGGCGAGGGAACAGAGAGCCTCAGTGGCAAAGGCAAGCTCACGGGCGACCTTGTGAACAAGTTGACTGCATACTACAGCTGGGCTCTGAAGTCTCACACCGGAGATGTCGAAGCAATGCAGCAGGCAGTGATGGCCACGTATCACCACGTTACATCAAATGATAATGTGTCAAATCACAGCCTGTGCCCAATGGGCCCAAGCTCATGGTGCCGCCAAAATGCTGCCGCAGCAAAGGGAGAGCCCACTCCGAAGCACAGATATAGCTTGCCATTGCATGTGTGCAAGGCACTATTGCCAATATATCAGCGCTTGGCAGACCGAAAGCTGCTGGAGCGTTGCCAGCGAGGAAAAACTCAAAACAGCAACGAGAGTTTGCACTCGCTAATATGGTCACTGGCACCAAAGGAGCGCCATGCATCATTATTTGCGGTTCAAGCCGCTGTTGCAGAGGCTGTTGTCCGTTTCAATGCAGGCAGTCTTCAAGCGTCTTCCCAAATACTCAGCGAGCTGGACATTAACCTTGGCCTAAGTAACAGGAAGAGGATGGCTGAGAAGGATAGGCGACGAACAACCGAGTCTATGCGCAAACGGGCCTCTTCTGCAAGTGTGCAACGGGCACTGCAAAAGCGGCACTCTACCCACAAGCAGCTGTCAGACTACATGCCTGGTGCTTATTAGCCCCCAGGAAATATAAATATGCAGATATCATCATGAATATTCAATAAATTGTGGCCCATTTGGGTTTTTCTCATTTTT
This sequence comes from Amblyomma americanum, assembly GCF_052857255.1. Classification (NCBI taxonomy): domain Eukaryota; kingdom Metazoa; phylum Arthropoda; class Arachnida; order Ixodida; family Ixodidae; genus Amblyomma; species Amblyomma americanum. The sequence goes on along the minus strand of NC_135503.1, from coordinate 65,641,956 downwards.
CTCAATTTGCAAATTCTTGCCACCCGGCTGTTTTGGGACAATGATATCTCTGCATCTAGAGCAGATAGAGATGTAATTTTTTTTTGCTAAAGGAAGCTTAAGGTGCAGGGGTTGCAATGTTCAAGACAGAATTCCCCTATCAGGCTTCAAAAATTAATGATTTTGCAAACATTTGAATGCTTGACAAGCACATTTTGAACGTTGATGTTCAAAGTTTCATTAAATTACACACATGGATAAAATGGAAAAACTGCCTTGAACATTGAATTCTCTATTCATTAGGCTATGTAGCCATGTTTAAAAAATTAATTTTTGCCGAGCCATTTTCATTGTAGTGAGGTTCTAATTAATGACTAATTAATGTGATGTAACTTGGGTAATAACTAGCTTAGAAAAAAAAGAAAGGCATATTTGAAATCAGCACAAAAAACTGGGCAATATAGTTAAATTTCATTATTATTGGCATATAAATAATGAAAATAGCTTTAAGACCAGTGTCCCCCCTTAAGCGTGCCGAAACTTTACGACTGTCACGTGCCCTTTACTGCGTGTGGTGGAGTCTCCTCACATGTAGGCTAATAAGGTGGCAGTTTGGGCTTGTTGGTAGTGCATGACGTATAAAATAGCGCAGCAGCAGACAAGGACATGAAAGAACTTTTTACTTGCAACAGTTTATTGCGGAAGAAAGCCTGTAGATATATACAACATGGCAATACATTGCACAAGCGCGACAGACAGTCAATTGTTAGTGGCTTCTGAGATAATCTAATTCCTTACGAGATAGCCCAACAGAGGGTTTCGCTATGCACTTATCACCTAAGCTATCTATCATTTCTGCTTAAATTATTTCTCGCGCGAGTTTGCAAGGGTTTTTGGCAATGACCGTGAATGCTTGAAAAAGAGGTTTACACCCGGATTCACATTTTCTGCAGTGCGCATCTAAAAAACCACCTTTCTTTTCTTTAACACTGTAACGATGTTCACGAAGGCGCTCATTTAAGCACCTTCCACTCTGACCTACATACTTCTTTCCACAGGTCAACGGTATGCTGTACACAATGGATTCTGTACATTTAACGAACTTAGTTTGATGATTTATCTTGCACCCACTGTTTGTAGCAGGGCCTGGTCTTGTCAATCTGCAAAGTTTCTGCAGCTTCTCTGGAGCTGAAAAAATGACTCACATTTGCCCGTTGTCCAATCTTCTTCAAGCGGTGGGACAAGCCGTGAGCGAACAGAATCACAACAAGTTTCTGTTTAGTGAATGGGATGGTGGTAGAGCATGAGGGTAACGCGCTCGTGTGTGTTCTTTCATGTCCTTGTCTGCTGTTGCGCTATTTTATACGTCACATGTAGGCACTGCCATTTTTGTGTCATGGAAGACGCTGCGGAGGACTTCACCAGGTAGAAGAACTTGTGCTTTGGCATTCCCAACAGTCTGTGCACAGGAAAGCACTTGGGGAAATTGATGAAAAACATTCCATTTATCACTGAAATAAACTTACTCTGATGCGGACAGGTGATGGGAGACTTTTTGAAGCAATTCGACAATTGGATGATTCTGACCTTTTTTCAATACCGGAAAGCCCAAATTAATGCTTTAGTGCATTAATGCTTTAGTGCATAAATGTGGTGTGCTCACCTCTCCGGACTTGGCGTGTCCTTGGCATGCTTCAACATTGTGTACCTGGCAATGTTGGCAGGATACCTGGAAATCTTTAAGTGATAGTGCTGCAGCCTGCACAAAAAAAAAAAAGGAAAGTACCAATGCATGCATTGCAGTTTCACAAGAAATCATGAAAACAAAGCAGTCCGTGTCAAAGAATACAGCAGCATTAAGCATTTTTAATTGCTGCCTTAAAGCCTACTAGAAATATACTTCAGGTAGCAGGGACCGGAGAACATGATATCCCAGCTATGTGTCAGTCGGATATAAGATTTCATTGCCATGGTAACGACTATCTGCAGTGCATCTGTACTCGCTTTGCAGAGAAAGCATTTCACATTTTAAGCCTAGTTTTGGGATGTAAACAGGGCTAGAAACTTTTTTTTTTTTCAGTGCTGACTAATCACAGACGTTCAGCACCAAAAGAATGCATACATCAACATTAACAAACAGCAAATTTCCTCTTTTCTGCTGTGCTCACTTCATCCTTCATTTTTCTCAGGGCAAGGTTCAAGTGTCCATGCACCTTAGGTGAGACAGTTGCAGCACCTTTCTTTCCCTCAATACGTACCTCTGACATGATGATGTAAATGACTTCTAAATGCTCTCACAAAAATGCCCTAAAAGAATGGAAAGGACTTCAACACCTTAGCTATAATGCACATGGATGATCAATCCCTCCAGACCTGTTTTTAGTACAGCAAATCTTGTCATACAACTCTCTGAAGGCACAGACAAGTGAACACAGATGGCATGAACACAAGGCTGTGTTCATCTGCCCCTGCAAAAAGGAGACTGGAACAGTTTTCTTGCTACACTGACGACCTGCGCAACCAGGATTAGGACAAGCCTCTGTGTCATCACTCTCAGTCCACTTGTACAGCACAAAGACAGATATAGCTGATCTGTCATCACCTCACCCTATGCACCTATACTGCACTATTCACGATGCTCTTCAGCAAATGCTAACCGTTCCAGCAAGAAGCATGCTTGCCTCTGCCCTAGGTTGTGGTCAGGGTACCACAGAAAAACCAAACACACTGCTCACCTATACGACATGTCGTCGTCTTCTCCTCCCCAGCCCCAGTACTCGTTTGAGAAGCCATTGACGAGCTGCATGTGCTCCTTCTTGAGAGCACTGACACCACCAAATATCAAGGCATAGGGAAGCCTGAAAAAGCGAGCCCAAAGAAAAGCTGGACCATTACATAGCTGCAGTCTATTTGTTCATTAACAAAAACACCTGTGAGAATGACTACATGGAGGAGAATAAATACCGCATATGGTGCACATATATACAATAGATTCCATTTAAAAGGCTACCCCAGGGGTATTTCTAACATTTTCAGTTGATAGTAACATCACATTCCTAGTACCTGCTCACTCTGCTATAAACTGTTTTATTGTTTTCTTTAATGAAACCATTTTAAAACAGCGAAAACAGCAAACCGAAAGCAAAGCTCTATATCTGTGGGCACGGACAATGCTTTGCATGACACAGCAATGACGTCACAAACATCACTAGAAAGACACTCGTACATGCGTTGAATGGCTGAAGTAGTGACTGAAAATGGTAAATGCTTATATAAAATGCTAAGACGATGCGACACAAGCCTAAAAACTGTTAGTGATGTGGAGAGCTAGTATTAACATGTGGGGAATGTTTGCACTATTGAAGCAGCGTTGCCCGCAGAAGTCATACACGAACCAAGGCCCCAGAAATGGAAAGCTTTAAAACTGATTTCAGCTGGAATGAAATGTCACATGGGTACCAAAATTGGCAGAAATACTAATCAGGAATGAGAGAAAAACCTACAGTGTAAGTTTCATTACAATGCATCAACCTCGAAAAACCCCCAGAGCTGCCCTTTAAGACAAATTTGTTGGGACCATGAAAATTTGTTCGTCTTTAAAGAGACACTGAGGAGAACTCTATCATTTTTTTTTGTTAGCAAAATCTGATAGTTCGGCATTTCATGGCTTTGTTGCCGCTTGTCCGGGCGCGAAAGATGCATTTATTTCAAAGAAATTTGGATTCGAAGATGAAAAAGTTTTTCCCGCCGCTCTGATTCAAACTCAGGAAACTCTTATTATGACGCCACGGCAACTCTTATGACGTCTCAGAACGAAGTGACGTGATACGTGACGTAAACGCAGACTCCGTGATTTCTGACAGCTAGCGGTGCGGTGCGCAACCTTCCTTTGCCAGCCTCAGAGATTCGTGGCTTCCATGAAGTAAGGAAAATTCCTCCAAGGTGGCGCCTCTTGTCCTAGGAAGTCATCACGCTTGTACTTGCGAGATTGGCCTGTGGCGGCGACACCTGTATTTTGGTTCTTGCTATTTTCTACATTACAAGAGCTTTGTTTTCAGTAAGAGTGGCGTTTTTATGATCAGGAGCTGGTATTCTATCGATACAAGCCAACTTCAATTTCTCCTCAGTGTCCCTTTAAGAGGTTCGTGCTAGCAGAAGTGGTCCCGAAAAGTTATGCGAGCACGCAGCGCGTGTCCAAATATATCATATGAAAGCAGTGAATGAAACTGCCATTCAGTAAAAGGGTAATTTGCAACCAGAGCATTCATTGCACGCATGAAGTGAGCTGAAGAGCGAAGTAATAAAGCAAGCTCACATAATCGTACCTGAAAACAGCATTCGTCATGTTTAATTTTTTTACACAGTCTTTTCCCTTTTCTGCAGTGACCACTACTTGTGTTTATTTTTTTATTTCTGAATTTTTTACTTCCCTCCAGCTCCGAGTGCAACCGAAGATGCTTATACTCCACCTCAGTAGTTACTTGTAGCACTACCAAAGCTGCGATGAGTGCAGAGGCGATGTTCTGATGCTGTGGAACGTAGTGCGAGCATAAAATGGGCATATGGGCATATCGGATAGCAAATGTGCCAAACACTATTTCAAACCAAGCTTTAATGTACGCTCGCATCACGTGCGCTGTTTCCAGAGTTTAATGTGCGCGGCACTTATATGCACTAAAATATCATTTCTAAAATGCCGCTGCCCTTCAAAGCAGGACCCCTCACTTCAAACTGGATTTGTCGTCATTACTGCTGTTTTCCGTACATTCACTGGCCATAAATTGGGCACCAGGCTTTTGGTCTCCCTCATCTCGACTATAACAAAACATATGAGTGATAACTTAGCCTTATTTTTTATTTAGAGCGGCGTCTACCACTTTTAGTCCTGAAAAGGACTGTTGGTTTGTTGACAAGTGGTTCCTGTCTAGCAACCAGATGGCGCCACTGGGCTAAGCTTATTGCATCTCCATTTGCATACCTTAACTAAATGTGGGGATATGACGGCGTAACATCCCGCACAATGCTTGCGTTTAGCGTACGTATAAGCATGCATGTGCCTATGATACGTAGATAGCGTTGTTTTATGCTCTTTTCTAAATGTAACTGCATGCCGCAAGCAGACAGCATGCAGATGACGAGGTGCGGAGGAACAGGCTTAACGTGCCGTTCTGATTGGCTGAGGCGGTCTATACTTTTTATAGTGCTGCAAGGAACTTATGAGATGGCGTACTCTCAATTGGGTAGCCGTATATCTCACGCTTTCCGTAGCAGTTACTTTTACAAGCAGGTGTACCACACGCTTTAATGTTCGCTGGAGGTAACGCACACATGGCGCCGATATCTGGCTTCCTCTATGTTGTGATAACGCGTGTTGCAACGCTACATCAGTTAAAAATTTGCCACCATCCCAAATGTTAATCAACAAGTCAAAGAGCGGATACATTCAGCGCCTAAGCGCCTTTTCGTCTGCTGAAGGCAACGGAGGCATGTGAAGCACGACGCTCAGACCTGGCCGAGCGCAGGCAGGCGCGAAGGTGCCCTGCCTTTTCCATGCCCGCATGAAAGCTCCCCCAAGAAAGCGCGCTCCGGCAAGACCACTTCTCCACACGTTTACGCGAAGGTGCACGGAAGCTACCGTGTGGGGGCGCGCTTACCTGTGTACAAACATTTCATACAAACCAGACACAGGCTGCGGGCGCGGTCCTAATCTCGACACTAGGCGACATCTGTCGGCACGCGTGTGCCCCGGTGGACTGTGGGTCACGTGGGCGTAGCATATAGAATGCATGTTTGTGTGGATATGTGTTAATTTCTGTCATTATGTGCTCTACCACCTAACATATATGCAAATTTCTGCTCTGCAGAGCTACTCACATTTTCTCTGACAGTACTACAATTACATTTAACATGTTATTACTCGTTTCAGTGCTATCCAACAGCAGTCGACCCAGCAGGCTAAGAAATAGAAACTGGTATTTGTAAACAGATTTCTATGCCGGTCTGTCGTTTGTTGCAGACTTTTACGTGCGCTGCCATCTATGATAAGTGCATGTCTGCTTTTTTTCACAGATCGGCAAGGTGAGGACTGAAGGTTGTTCAGGCAAAAAGAGTGTTTTCTATCACCAGTGGTTCGTATTTGGCATTCATGTGGCGAGCTTGCTACTGCTCGCATTAAATACATTTCGTGTACAGGAACGTAAGCACCACCGTTACCAATTTAAACTACTATTTTAATATGTCAGAGGGCATTTGGCATTGCCTCTGATCGACTGTCGTATCTTTCTGCTGTTGGTATCTGCCCGAGTCACAGCAAACATACACATGATTCAACTACATTTCTCCGACACTGGTCGAAATGGCTATGTGATGCTGTCACATGCGCCGACGGCTTCAAAATAATATAGGCTCGCCTGCTGGCTATAGAAACCTTAAAAGCTGGCTTCACGCAAATATTTATTCAAGATTTCATGGAAGTAGAAAAAGAGTTGTGATGCACCAGCTAGAATCCTTTAGCTGCCCACTTTTCTGAGCATAAAAGGAAAGGTTTGGTTGGTTTGGTTTATGGAGGTTAATGTCCCAAAGCGACTGAGACTATGAGGGGCGCCGTAGTGAAGGTCTTCGGAGATTTCGACCACCTGTGGTTCTTGAACGTGCACTCCTAACGAATCTGTGCTTAAATAAAGCATGACAAAACTTGACTTCTCCAAGCTCTGCCACTGAGCTGAGCTCATGACAATAATATGTTGTTGTGACTGGCACACCACCATGCAGGAGACAACACAGCCCTACTTGTGAGCGTTCTGCAATCTCTATGGCTGGCAGGAAGGGTCAAGGACACATTGGAATTAAAATTTCATGCGAATGATACACCCAGCGCTTTCAATTGTGAAATAAAGTTTTCTCCATAGTAGGGTCACTGACAGCAACAACATCGCAAGCATGTGCTAAACACCGGCACATTTAAAATAAATGCCAAACTAAATGTCATGATTAATACATTGATTTTTATCTCTATGATAACACAAAAACTTGTTACACAACCGTGCTTTGGAAATATGCTCTGCAATGTTTTCTAGCACCCGAAAGGGAACAAATCGCGGCTATAGAACGAGAAGATCGTCTTTCATGCTTTGAAAGGAACTTGTAGAAGCCTATTCTACCCTACTCTTCAATCCATGCCGATACACTCGCTGGCTCGCTGATGTAATTTGAAGCTGCAAGAAGACTTGCTATGCCACTGCTCTGCTCCAAGTATCCAAGATGCCAAAACAATAACTGAAAATGTTCTCTTCCAGGATATACTCATCATCACCACCATCACCAGCCTGACTACACCCACTGCAGGGCAAAGGCCTCTCCCATGTCTGCCACCATGTTGCAAGGGCTGCATAACTTGCAAGAAGCACCACAAACCTCATTGATGACCTCCTTTCTACCATTCTAGTGCCATTTCAATATAAAAGCAAACCATCAGGCAGGGTAGACATATATATATATATATATATATATATATGAGCGTTTGACGCTGGACTTCTGTCCTTGCTTGCCTTCACATCTGCTAACGAGAATGGTGGTGATGTTTTTTTCTTGTTGAAATGTTTTTGGGGACAATTCTAGTACCAGTCGCTCAGCAACGACTGCATCGATGCTGAGTGTGACAAAAGTAATGGGAGGCCTTCCATATAAGGAATATCAGGAAACATGGAACGGCTGACAACTGTCATCAGCAAAAATAAGAAACTCGCCATCACATAACCAAAGGACAGCACTGGCACTCCACCAACCCAAAATTTAAGATTTATGGCAAAAACATTTGTACAATTCATTTTCAACGAAGTGGCAAATAATTTTGAGACAAAGTTATACATGCTTCATTTAAACCCATTGTTACAGAGACAAATTTTGAAAAGAAAAATAAACCAGATGACAGTGGAAGCAATTGCTTAACACACGAGCGACACAAAGGTTGTGTGATCAGTTTTCTAGGATCCTGAAGGAGGGTAAGACCTAGCAGGAGGTGGCAGACAGTCAGGTGGATGAATGAAGTTTGCAAGTTGGCAGGAGTGGAATGGCCACAGCTGATGCAGGAAAGGGTTACGTTACGATCAATGGGAGACGCCCGTGTTCTGCAGTGGCAGATGATGACAAAAGGATGACGAAATGCAGGCATTTCTAAAACTGATACTGTAGATAACAAAGGGTCCTTGAGACTAAATGACCACAGGAAGAAGAGGGCGGGCCCCAGCCTCATCCAGGCTTGCTCAGTGACCACTAGACCAGTCTGGCCACTTGGTGGTTCTAGTAAATAAAATGATAAAGGTCCACAATAATTACAAAAAGTGAGAAACAAGGTTAGAGAGATGAATGTTTGTTCCTCTGTTATTACCGGACCAAAACCAATAACTGAGAATCCACCCAACCATCCCTACACATGAATGGAAGCACTTATGAAGGGCCTTCAGCAAAAATTACCGCCGTAAAAGGGATGGTTAGCCTGTAGTACTTGCAGCTGTCCTTTTGATGACCACAGGCTGCCGGCATGCAAGCAAGTCCGAGCTGCTTGAGAAAACACTTCCAATACTTGAGCCAAACAAACACTGAACAGCAGAGTTATGCTTTCTGTACATTTCTGCTCCGTGCCCATGTTGCTATGATGATGGATCATGTCTGCCCTCACCTGTATTTCATGGTGTCGATTGCCACCGACATATGGCGCGGCTGCTCGGGGCATGTGTAGAGGTTCCGGTCATCTTCCGGGATGAGGTCCACATCGTGGAAGATGAAGCACTGGTAGTCGTACAGTGCCAGCGCCTCCAGATAGCCCACGTTGAAGAGCTTGGCGCGGTTAAACTTCCCCTGGCCAGCCTGCAACGGAAGAACATCACGGAGGCATAGTAGTCAATATTTTCATTCAGCCCCAGCACCATGTACAATGCAAGGTGAAAAAGCATTTGCATGCAAACTAGGCCACGAAAAAAGAAAGTAGAAAGTCTACAGTGAGCTAGTCAATTGTATCAAACAAAGTTAAGTAGCTACAATCAAAGGCTGTCCAGCTTTCTCCTCTGTAACCAAAGTAGTGAAAGAAAAACTTGTGGTAGGTATGGGAGCTGATGCTAGGACAACAGTCTGAAAAGAAGAGCAGCTTTAACAACTGTGCTAACTAGATGCCTATACTAGACAGGAGAATGAAGCCAATGCAGTAAAAAGCTGTAAGTGAAACAACTTTGAATTCACTGTGAACAGAAAAAAGTTCTTACAGCAGAGCAGAATCTTCAGAAAACTACTGCAAGTAAAAAAAGAAGGACAACTATTATTAACAATTAATGTAGTTACATTATAAGATGACTACCTTACGGTTTTCTCTCAATTAAAGTTGACTGGAAATATAGAAAAGAACCTGATTTCGAAGCGCCATCGGATTCAACTTCACAAGCATTTCTGAACACAATAGAACAAAGTGCTCAATGGCCCAACTTACGTAATCATCTCTCTGAAATGAAACAAGTATATGTTACAGAGTTAGGGCTAAATGAGGCATTACTGGTAAGGGATGCTTTTAACAACTATCAAATAATGGCGCACGCATCCTTTCAGTGGAATAGACAGCACATTGTATACTTATTTTAGAAAAAAAACGCCTTATAACCACATCACAACAAAGCCCCACTTATGATCTACTGCCGTAAGAAGCTGAGGCTGAGTGCTTATCAGATCATCTTTTAGGTCTATAGAAGCACTCTGCTCCCCCTCCTCCAACCATATGTACTACACCTGAAAATAATTTTGTGCACAAACAGCATGGGCGGAGAAAATTGCAGACCATAGTGGCATACTGTGAATGAATGCATCATTATGCCATTGTCATTATGTAGGAAATTATGGCAAGCAGCATCGACGAACATTGTAAGGCAGCCACGCTCATGAACTACTTTCAGATTCAAACTCTTAGATAAATTACAGTCCTATCAGAAAAAGATGAAAAGAAAGAAAAAGAATAAACTTTGTTATTATTGCTCTTGTCTGGTAGCACTAGTTTTCTAGCGGAAATAATCTTATACCAACATGCGCTTAGGTAGACTATTTTGAATGCAAATCAAAATAGTGTCAGCAAAACAGCGGGATGAAAACTGCACATGACGAAACATTTTTTTTGCCGAGTGATGGGAAAACTATTTGAAACTTTTTTTCCATTGTCCTGGAAAAAAGCAGACACTATCTTTTCACTTAAAATACAGAAAGTAGAAATACAAAACTCTTGAGCTGATAATTTAAGCAAAGAGGAATACAGATTTGTTCAAGTGTCTTTTAAAATGCACTAGTAATTCCCAAGTTACAGTAAGGAACAAAATGGGTTGCAGAACATTTATAAGGATCTTTGTATCAGTGCACACACTATGCAACACTGAGCACACTATTTCTTGCCAGAATTAAAATGCCGGCCAAATAGGAGTGCTCACATAACATGTACAAAGATTCATGTACTACTATAAGCAACAAATCAAATGCGAACAGAAGAACTGAAGTGCCAGCAGAAAAATGCAGAAAAACAGGATTTTAGCTTGTGAACAGCAAATACAAGTGAGGCTAGTTAAGGCTTCCAAAGGACAGCCTTCTTGCCTTTGAACTGAAATTAACATGCATTAGAATCAGCTTCCCTCTGCTCAGATTTTAGTCTTCGTGTTTCAACTGTTTTGTTTGCGTTTCATTTGTTGCTGCCAGTGTGCCAATCATATGTCACAGCAGAAAACAAACAAGTTGGGGAAGCAGGCTCAAAACACGAGGGCAGTGCTTGTGATTATTATGGCTGGCAAATTAAAGGATTCTCGTGTTCCGGGGTAATACTAAGACAAGGTGCGCCATCAAATGAAAGAGGCAGTATTACTTCCTGCAGATTATAAATCTCTCTTTTGGGAAAAAATGCAATGCCTTCTACTTCATAGGGCATGAAACTGCGATACCATCTAGTTATGAACATCGTAGAAATACACAAATTATTTGCCTACCTTGCTCAGCCATGAAATTTTGTCAGCAAGGTAAGTGTTGCAATGCGAGGGTTGATAAAGTCATTGACACCAAAACAAACGCTTCTGCACTATGAGCACATGCACATGTGCAAGAGACTTCCCACCCGTTCAAAACAGCATTTCCACCTCAAAAGCACTGCTGTTCCCCTCTGCTATTTTTGTAAGAATCATTTTAGGAAGTGAACTGTACTATACAAAACTTAAGGAAAAAAAAAGGGAAATATCAAGATTATTATCACTATGGGTCTAAGTGCAGATTAAATTAAAGAAGTTTTAGTTTGGTTTATAGGATTTAACGTCCCAAAGTGACTCAGGCTATGAGGCTGCAGTGGAGGGCTCCAGATAATTTCAACCACCTGGATTTCTTTTATCAGCACTGATATCGCACAGCACACAGGCCTCTTAACATTTCGCCTACATCAAAATGAGACCGCTGAGCCACCATGGCAGCTAAATTAAAGAAGGAAGACCACAATGTCATTCAGCACTGCACATGCACTCCATTTGTGAAAACCTCCTGAAATTTCTTTTCTTTTGTCACCTAAAATTTTGCAGCACCCTTCGATTCTGACTCCACAGAGAGATCAATTACAACTGCACAGCTCTGCACAGGAACAGTGTCACAATAAACAAAGGGAAAAATAAATTAAAGCCACCCAAGTACCTCAAGAAGCAAAGATAAAGATTTAGACAGCCGTGAGGCTATCAAAGAAAAGTACAATTGCAGCACAGGAAAATTCGGCTGAATGCATTGCTGCTCACCTGCTCAATAACAAAGATGGCATAGTCTATCTGCTGGCGTGGCAGCATTTGGTGCATGTTGTAGAGGAAGACCCGGAGGTGCTCCTCACGGTCCCGGTATGGGACCAGGATGGCCACCCGGTGCCTTGCCGTGCAATCCTTGGGCTTGTACCGGCCGCCGGGCAGGATGTGCAGGAACTCCTTCTCCATGGTCTCGAAGGACGGGGCATCCTTGAGAACTTTTAGGCGGCCAACTTGCAAAACAAGGAGCATACGCAATCTAATTGTGGTGCGAGCGGATAAAAGTTAGGGTAAGTTTGGTAGAACCACACATTGGACTGCAGTTGGAAAACTGCAGGATTCCTTCAAGGTGAACTTGATGGGATCTTTCCTGTCAGTTCAGGTTAAGTTCAAGCATATTTCAGTTCAGTTCAAGCACATGCAATAAAATGGTAATGAGGCAAGCATGATGTGGAGCTCTTTTCCAGAGGACAATAAGCCCTTAAAAAAAGCATGCAATTGAGTATATTATCCGAACTAACACAAAGGTCCTGTGGTCAGCTAATTATTGTAAATTTTGTAGCCTTTTATACAACACTTCCTTTGACATGAAAGAGCATGTATTCTGAATGCTTCCTAAATGCTACTCACAGCCCTTGGGTTCTTACAAAAAAAATTACAGTGCTTGAGGAGTGTAATATGCTTTATTACATGTCACATGCAAAGTAGATGCCAACCAATGGTTTGAATTTAGGAGGATTAACGTCCCAAAGTGATTCACGCTGTGAGGTACGCCGTAGTGGAGGGCTCCGGAAAACTTATGCCACACCTGGGGTTCCTTAACGTGCACTGACATCACACAGCACACGGACCTCTAGAATTTCACCTTCATCGAAATGAGACTGCTGCATTCGGGATCAAACCCGCTTATCTTGGTTCACCAAACGAGCACCATAACCACTGAGCCACCGCGCTGGCTCACATTAACCAATGTTTGCTAGTAGTTGGTTCATCTACCCAGATTTTTTTCTGCACAAGATCTATGGAAACTAAAGATGGACCCTGAGCCATTCAGCTAATTGAAGAACTCAATTTAATGAAGTTTACCTCAAGTAATTCAGTCTGTAGTAAACAACTAGGTTTCATGAGCGAGTAGCGGCCACCCGTAGACCGAAAGATACCCAACTCATCCACCAACACCAACACTGGTTTAAAATGGGTGACCGTGTCTTGGCTTCAGAAAGCCTGCCCAATGTGAGCATGTGCCATGCATTTTTTAAGAGTGTTAACTCTTACTACTTCGTTTGTCAAGGACGCGTCTGTCTGCAATGAAGGTCAAATTGACCAAAACAGTAACCACATGACCACACTATATCATGTAGCAGTAGTGAGCGCGTAGAGCCTCATTCGACACCTCTACTCTCGATCCATTATATATGTGCCAGTACAGCGGCCATTCAAGTGGGACCTCCCTGGGACCACCATTTGCATATAATTTTGGGGCCACCTGTTTGACTCAGAATTTTTGAAGCGGTGTCAAATGACTTGGCATGTTCGTGAGGATGAAATTACTGAAATTAAGCCCAAAATATGTGTGGGATTCACAATGACGACCTTTCCGCCCCAAAACCATGCATTCCGAGGACCTTCAGACGGCCATTACAGCCGAACAGTTTGCCACAGGGGGCTCTGGATGGTGTCAAACGATTCCTCATGTTGTGATGCATATGTTTATATAATTTATTAACTGATATAAAAAGGAAATATACCGGATATAGCGAAGGTGGCTGTAAATCGCTACAGCAGTTCAAAATTCATGAGGCAGATGGCGCTGCTTGTGCCTTAGAAGTAAAACCCCTTGATATTGAAAGTAGCTCATTTCTGTAAACTTTGCCTCCGCGCCACGAGCCCTCTCACATCCTCCTAGCCTGTCTCTCTACTCGGTGCTTTTCTGAGCGATGATTGGCCCCTCCGGCTGTCACCCTGGAAACGCGTGCGAAGGAACCGTTTTGCTTGTGTTTTTGCTTTTCGTCGGCACCATGCGCAGGCCGTCTGCCTCCGCTGCAGATTTGCGCTCCATTGAGCTGCGCGCTGAGAATTCGAACTCTACTTTGAGTGCCGCGTTATATCCGGTTGCATCGCATAGCAGTGCACAAGCTGAAGTTAAAACGTCTTCGCGCTGTTCACGATTCTTCGAGGAAAAAAATGACATCAGCCGCAGAAAAAAGTGAATTACTAATGTCCGCCTTAAGGACTTTGTTCCGATAAAGCACACTGTTCTGTGCATTTCTTTGTACCTGAAGTAGTGTGTATACTTGAAACTTCTTTCGAGATCATCAGGAAGCTGATAATCTTGCTCAATTTGATAGCCGTCGTGCCTTTCGCACACTATTCTTTCCATTTGATTGCATTGCTCTGTGTGCTCCATTCGCAACTGCTGGTGTACAAAAAGCGCCTATAGTAGCTGCTTTAATTTCTGGATCTCAGTGTGGGTTTGTGAAAAACGCTTGCATCACAGATGTTAATTTTGTTTTGCTAGCAAATACGTGTACTTCTGACGTGGCACAGAAAAGGAAACATGTTGAGTTTCGCAGCGTATATGGCGGTCTCTCTCCTGTGTACCCCAGAGCTCTAGTGTAGTAGCTGTAATGATGTTATACCATCGTTTGTCTACGGATGATAGAGGCTTTTAATCTTTAGAGCGATTAAGCGGTTCGTTCGACCGTCACGACTGCACAACTCTACCGCGATTACGATGATGAGCGAGTCACAGAAAAGATGGTTTTTAGGACGAGCTTTGACTCGTTACAGGTGAAATCATTATGATATACAACCCTGAAGACGTCTTCAAAATAATACAATCTTCAACTCCGTAGTTTATAAAATATAGTACGAATTGTTTCCGTGAAGTTGATTCCATCACGTAATGACTACATCGTTTCTGATTGTGCATTACAGCGCTGAATATTGATTCAGCACTTAAAAACCTTCCATGAACCATTTTAGATGAGTCATCGAGAGAGCATCATCTTTCCACCACTTAATCTAACCGTCCGTTGGCACCAGCAATCATCCAGAAATTTTAAGCCAAACACTGGCCAGGCTCACTTCCGCAGCAGTTAATAAAGTTAACTAAAAAACTAGAAAATAAAATTGTTCTCTTTCAAGCAGCCATGAAATCTGTACTGATCAGGCAATAAAGCCGGCACATGTGCATCACTCCGAGGAGCTAAGCTTAAATTTTTCGGTTTTAAACTGGCTAAAAAATGCATAAAGTGCATTAAAGAAAACGTTCCAGCATTTTACATCCACTATCGAGCTTCTGAAATTTCACTCGTGAGACAACTTTAACTAAATTACCGCAACCATTGCCTCACTCGATAGCAAAAGAACAGCGTCACAAATAACAGTATTTCTCGGAGGCTTTGCTCTGCAGCTCAGACCTTATAGGGTCCTGCTGGATGTTACAACATTCAGCAGGACATCATCAGTCAGGCCCATGCTGCTGCTGTGTCCCAAGGGATTTCGGCCGACGGCTAGGGGCGACGGTGGAGATAGACTTTTCTCCTGGCGTTCATTGACTGGTACTTCATTAGAGTTGTTTCTCTCTCTCTCAAAAGTGCAGCGCCAGATGAAATCTTCTTTTAGCACAACGTCAGTGTGCCAAAAAATATTGAAGCATGTACAGATTCAACATAGCTGTTATGGTAATAAAAATTGCCGTTTGAAAACGACGGAGTACACTTTGATTCTTCATGCCACAAGTGCTCATGTTTAGTGCTTTCACTGCTCAAATCATTGCTTAAACAAGATAAAGTGGTAAATGTGGCTCGTGGCGGTGTCAAGCATGTCGAAACAGTTTCTAGTGGTTGTGTTTAATAATAGAGAGGGAAAAAAAAGTGCCAACTTAGGTGCACTCACGTGTGCCAGTGAACACATCGGGCCGGCGAGCGTGCGATGGCCTGCGAAGTGTGCTGTGCACAGCGCGTGCAGCCGACGAGAGAGGATAATCGAGGAGGAAAGCACGGGAATGGAGAAGAAAGTTGCTACTTTCAGTATCAAGGGGCTTCACTTAGAAGGATGTTTCCGGAAAGGAAACATCCACGGATGTTTGCATTTGGTCTTCTCGAAATTTGCTGAGCACAAAGATGTAAACACTTGAAGCTCCCATAGCTAACGCTCTTAAGCCGAACAATGAGGCAGCGTTAGCTCAGAATTTTTTCTATGAATGTGCTCACTAGCCAATATAAAAATTATGCAGCGCATTGCTAGTGAAAGTTGGCCACCAACATTCCTGAACCTTCTTGTGTGCATCAGAAATGTCTAGAAATTCTGTCCTATAAGCACATCACAAGCTTCAGTCACAAGAAGTAGCCATACAAAGTTTGTGTGTGGACATCAAGTAAGCATTGGTTACAAGCAAAACCCAGCTCACCCAAGTTTGGTGGTACAAGTGGACATAGTTCCATGGCAGGAGTGGTGGTGTTATTGCTGTCACGGTGCACAGCAGTGGAAAAGATCTTGTCAGCACGAGATTTGTTCACAGAGTATGGACTGGCGGACTCTGGAATTGAGACATCACCAGGGAGTGGCCGGAAAATCCAAGAGAGCCCTGGGGAGACCACCTGTGAGCAAAAAGATGCCATCAGGCGTACAGAATATTGCTTTCTAAATAAAAAGTATAAAAATGAAAATGGTGACACTGTAAACATTCCTCAATATAAAGAACAGAAGACAGTAGACTGAAATATATATCAATAAAAGACTCACAGAAATTTAATTTTGTGGCTGCATAGCTTGAAAAATTCCAAAGTGAAGAACAGCTACTAAAAAATCGGTACTAGTAAACAGGTCCTCAAATACAAATTTAATATGAATATGAAGAAACAAATGCCTTCAAACATTGAATCAAATATCTCCTCAGAGCGAAAAAAAAAATTGCAGAAAAATATAAATAGGCAGACATTGTTGCACTTTTGTCCTTGTATTATTCAAAATATAATACTGTCATTGCAACCCACGTTGAACAGAACTAGACTAGGCTCAGCACCATAGAAAAAAATATGGCACAAATAAAAATACACACAAAATATACACAATAAAAATATACCAACCCCGAGCTGTACTCGTCATGGCACATGGTATCAATATCGTCAATGACGAATCACACTCGTCCGGCCCAATGTTATTTTGCCCCCACCGGAAAGACGAGTTACGGTCGGCAATGGAGCGCAATTTTCAACACTAGAGGGCGGTAGTTGTCCACGAAGAACGCGTTCCAGACTTTTAGCGCGTGCTTTAGACTTTTAGCCTGACAACAGACATTTCCGCCAAAAAACCTCCCCCCCCCCCCCCAAAAAAAAAAAGAAAAAAAAATTTCGATTTTGGTACGTTCTTAAGCAATTAATTTGGCGGTTAACCTCAAGGGACCAGAAAAAAAAATGTTTGAATAGACAGAACACTCATCCTGCAATGAATGGATCACTTTCTAAACCCAGTCCTAACATCTTCCATCATCAAGACTATTTTCAGTGCACTCACATATGACGCAGAGTGATTTATGGCAGAGAGCCACAGTTGCTATACCCCCAGAAACGCAGACTGAAAGTGAAATAATTTATTCTCCCTCTCCCTTCAATATTGGTATTTAAATGTAAGCGACTGCGCACACCTCAGCATGCACTTGCCTACGGTGCACAATCAACGCGACACGTGTGTGCCGGCCATGTTTCCGAATTAATCTGTGCTGGAAACAACTCCATGTTCAGCGTTTAGCAGTCATTTGGACAGTAGTTAACTTTGGGCAAACCAGAAAGCAGAGCTATTTGCAATCAGTGCAGTCATCGCTAGCGCACACTCCAGCACAGCTGTTCTTTCAATTCCATCTCACTACAATCCCTCCTTGCACTACAGCGCGCCACGGTGCATTTCATTGTAGCAGCTGTTATCAGCGCGGTATGGCAGTACCACATCAGCACATGCAAAAGGAGAGAAGCCGCGTCAGCGCACCCTGAACGGCTTCTGGTTGGTCGAGAGCATGTTGAAGCTGTACTCGAGCAGCAGGAATGCGACCACGGTGGCCGCGACCAGCTTGTAGAAGTGGCCGCGGCAGAGGCTCGCCGCCGAGGCACGCAGGCCTCGTTGCCAGCTGAAGGCGCCGCCGCCTTCGGCCACCGCCGCCGGCGAGCTGGACGACGCCATTGGGGACGACCACCCGGGGGGACCAGTGACGACGATGCGAGCCTAGCTGCTACTGCTGCTGCGCTGCCTCTGCCAACGCCGTACATCACTCGGCACGGTCATCAGCACGGGCCCGCGACCTTCGACCTCGTCGCCTGCGCCACCTTAGGTCCTGCACATGGCATATCCCGAACGGACCTCGTTACACAACACTGCACAGCTCATTGAGCGCGCGCGCGTATAACCGCGCTCTGTATAATCAGCCGCCAGGTCTGCTACCTCAGGCGGAAAATAACTGACCAGATGGGCCGCGATCTGGCAGCAAGTAACCGCGAATACAAATGGGACATCCTATGGACGTCGTTACTCTACACCCGCGAGATAATCACCTTGATGTCCATTAAACGCTCGTCGAAGCTCATCTATAAAGTAAATGCGTGGGACGTGAAGGGGACGTGCGAAATAGATATTTGATTCCTCAGAGAACAAACCCTCAAAGATATTCATGTTACATATTACTGCGGGGCAAAGCATCGCTCACAAAACAGGCACAGTTAGGCAGTGACGAAATGTAGAACAATCTGCTCACAAACATTATACTTCCGCTTTCTCTGCTTCTTTGTTATGCTTTGTATTGGCTAGGTTAAATTCGTGGAAGTATGCACACGAAGTGGACATATACATCGTCTATATTTCCGTAATATCTTCAACTTCGAGGGGTCATCTATAGAACAGAATGCTCCATCAATACTATGAATTAAACGTTTAGCACAAAATACCATGCATAGATATTAATTTGGAAACACCTGCAATGCAAAACAAGTTTTCGGAATGCTAATCCACGGCAAAAAAAGTCTCCACTGCTGCTCGCTGGCCATGTAAGCTGGTAACTGTTCCAGGAGATTAAGCACAGATGTGCCCTCATGCACTATAGTACGCTTTTCACTGACCACTTCGCCTGACCACGCAGGATTTTTTTTTCCTGCCTCCCGGAATCTTTTGTCCATGATTCTGTACCGAAGACCCTAGGAAATACTACATCCCCATCCTCCGCTGCACAAGTGAACATTTGGACTCGTGATAGATTTACAAAGGATATTCGCGGTTACGCACGTGGATTGGGCATTGGGGCCCTAAGTGGTTACACCGGGTGTTTCTACGAACACCTCAAACTCAACTCTGAGAATTCGAAAGAGAAGATATTTTTAGTAACACACTGCCTGCAGCGACGGGAGCGAGTTACTATGAAAATAACTATAACCAGACATCTACTCAAGTGAAATGAAACTATTAATTAGCACAATTTGGTGGAACGGTGGTTGGAGCCATAGACAAGACTATGATGCCCCATCAGTTCTTTTAATCGGGAGCTTTTTTTCCGTACGAAACCAGGAAATGAGTTCACGAGGCGCGCCGGAAGCTATGTGCAAATGCAGTATCCCCTGTTGATGTGTCGCAATGAATATAGAGTGCCTTATTCATTGTATTACAGTATGCAGCGTTTCTTTTTTTAATCGACGCTCAAAACAAAAAACCACGCAGGAGGCGATGGCAATCCTTTTCCTTGCATCAAGCGGCGAAGTAACAGAATGTGCACGCATGATGCGGTATACCTCACCGGCAGCTCAAGTTCGGCGCCGTATAGACACTACAGCATATCATCAGCGGACGTTGCGCTCTCACTCATCTCATGCGCTCAGTCTGTTTTGTGTGGGAAGAAAAGTGCCGGATTTATTTGAGCTGCAGGGAATTATCTTTTTCTTCGGTTAAAAACTGATAAGACATCGTCTTTTCCATGGATCCGAAATTACCATAGGCATTAACCACCACAATGCGTATTGCGAAGTTAATATTGATTAACTGGTCAGTTAATAGTGATTACAGTAACTGACGTCCGCTGAGGCTGAGTTTGCTCCCGAAAATATTTTTCTATTCTGAACTCCGTTTCTAGGAACTTACGAAGGTGTTCGCTGAAACCCCCGGTACGTTTTCATAGGCACGTCTGCTATGATGGTAGGCATAAAGAGCACAAGCGCGCGCGCGTGAGGCAAAAAAAAATACGTTGGGACGATCAAAAGTATCTCGCGCCAACAAGTATAACGGGCTTCGCACCGCGAGTATTACATCGACGATTTGCATCAACTACTGCCCACCAATTTATAACACAAGGATAACGATGCACAAAAAGCTGGCCATAGTAACGCAGTACACGCATGGCTTATGCATTTACACGCGCACACAGCCTACGCGCCGGAGCGAACAACTTTCCGTCAACGCTCGATTGCGAAAGTGGCCAGCTTTCGAAGCTGTACCGGCAGCTTTTGTGGTCAAACAGCGCGTGTTGCATAACTCCAAAGTCCCTAAGTTTTCAACAATCGATTGCGAAGAGGGCCAGCTTTCGTGGCAAACAGCGCACGTTGCATGACGCCAAGTCCCCAAGTTTTGTCACACCCTTTAGTGCGAAAGCGCTATTCCGATGGGCGATCACCGAGCAAGGTCTTGCGATGTTTGATGCTTGCGATGTTTGTTTATGGTTTACGGGTGTTTAACGACCCAGAGCGACTCAAGGGACGCCGTAGCGAAGGGCTCCGGAAATTTCGACCACCTGGGGTTCTTCAACGTGGTTTTGTGCCAAGTGAAATAAGTACAATAAATATCCGCGACTGGGATTCGAACCCGCGGCGGTGCGAACCGATCAGCTTCGCTGGCGACTGCGCGAGAGCACTGGACTATCGCCACAGTCGAGCACGGCTCGTGTTAAACTGCAACGCACTCTCGCGCTGTGCATTGCGCATCATCTTCATCAACTAATACGACTATCAAACTAATATTCGCGCTTTGAGCTATGTGAAGGGCAGTGACAGACATATCTGCACTGCGTGCGTTGGCGTGGACTAAGCTGTGGCAGAAACACAGAGCAATACGCGTTGGCTTTGACAACACTGCTGCAGACACGCGGCATGCACTGGATTGGAGCATATATGCCGCCGGCGTACATTGGGTAAAATTGGCACTGACGATGAAAAAGTTGAAGACGCGCAGAACTGGCGGCTCCCTGTGTGAGTGGACACCCCAACCGCGCTTTCAGGTACGTAGAGTCGATGACACTTGTCTATATACAGCGCTCGAGAGGAGCCGTCCGGGGGAAATAAGGCGACATTCTGAAGCAGGTATTGACTTTCTCTGATAATGCTTGCGCTGGAGAGCAGCCGAATGGACACGTCAACCGCACGGGCATGAGCGCCTTAACGCTAGCAAAGCAGTTGCGAAAAGATTTCACTTCATTTGCTCCGCAGCACACCGCCCGACAATCTAGACAAGTGTGATCTACTCTGTACGTGGCGGTGGCGTCCACCCGGAAAAAATAATAAAAAAACTACTTTCGCGCAATATTTCGTGCTTGGCAATGGTAAACCGCCAGCCATTTTTTTTTTTGCATAAGCGCGTAGAGGAACGCGCGGTAACTGGTAATTTGACAAAAAGCAGGAAATAGTGGAGCCCGTGGCCGTTATTTGCAAGCATCTTTAAGGGGAGTCCTTTGCTTCGCATGACATGGCAACTATCTAACTTGATCAAATTCGATCACAGCAGCGCGTCATGAATTTCAGGTCACTATTGTATGTGCTCACGTTAATACAAGCTCGAGTTAACTACACGGAGAAAACAGCTGCGAAGAGTACGAAAGCAAATTTCCATAAAATGGCCGCGCTGTCGCCACTACAGGCCAATTAAAGCAAGTTTTGCGATGCGCACAGTAGATATCGATTACTTCCAGCATCAGCGCCGCTCGGCGGGCACTAGTTGCCTCCGTCAGAGTCAACATTAAAACTTGTGCGGACGACAGACACAGCGCACGACGAGATTCGTGGAAGAAATGCCACGTAAGAGCACTCAGCTGGACCGGGCTTGATTGCTGAGGATTGACTACTCTGCGTGTAACCTGAACGACGCCAAGGCTGCCGGGCCACAGTTAGCGAACGCGATTGCAAGTTCCCGTTTTCCACCGGACCGAAGTAGCTACAGCAGTATATGACCCTCTGATTGGACTATGGATTGGTCTAAACTATTTTGCCAGACTATCGCGTCAAATGCGGCGTTCAAGGGAACTTCTCATAGCTGCTCAAAGCACTAAGATAGTGGAACGACAATAGTTACAGGGGAGCCAATGACAGCTGCCCGCCCAGCACACAGATGAGAAAACCATCTGTTAACCTCCGCAAAGTGGTCGTGGGAATTTCCCAGCCCCAGCCGAGTTTTGGAACAGGTATTATCGAAGAGGTATATCTCACAGATGGCGTACACATGCGCTAGCCGTTACGAGTCAGGCCTATGCCTGAGCAAGGTTCCCTCTCGTTTTCGATTATACGACATACGACTTCCGCAAAGGTTCACACCGGATAAGGAGCCCCCTATCCACGCGAAACGCGCTACTCCCCACAGCAGCAGTTCGCGATATCACCAGGAGCGACGTAGAAACACGTTGTCGTAGAAACACGTTGTCGTAGGAACACGTTGTCCTTAGCGAACTAAGGAAGGAAGCCACAAAAGATTAGGAAGCCGTGGCTTGCGACACGGCAGTCGGCGCTCCGCCGCAGTATACAGGAGCCAACCGGAACAGCGACTTCCCCGAGATAAGCCTAACGGCAGCAGCGGCCGAGCGCGCGCTCGGTCCATCGAAAGGCGCGCGCGACGCGTCGGCAGGATGCGCGGCAGCTCCCAAATTGGCCTTATCGCCGGCCCCATCGACCGACCGACTGTGCGGTGTGTGCGTATAGCCCTCGGCGTCCGCACGCCCGCCGACCGTCGACGAGGGGAACAAATACTCCGGGCAACAGCTGACGCGCACGATCGCTTGCGCCACGTGGCCGTTCGGTTCAATGGAGGACGAAGAGAAGGCGAGCCACGTAGCTGTTTGGTTGGGCTTATTATAACTAAGGACGCCCTCTTCAGGCGACACAGGTGTCCACCACGCTGAGTGCTGTTTGGCGAAGTGAAGAAATAGGCGACCCTATCGGTTAGGGGCGTAGGGGAATAGTGGGGCGCCAGTGCGCAGGCAAAGGACAATAAGCAGAAGGAGGGGCGCTTTTGCCCCCTCCCCCCTCGCTATTCTCCTAACCGATAGGGTCGGTCTATTCTGAAAGTCTCTAAGAACTGCAGTGAGGGGCGCCGGTGTCCGGCTGCACGGACAGTGCTTGAACGTCGCGAGCCCAGGAGCACCGCGGGGGCTCGGACTTATACCCTAGTTACACGGCCGACTTAACCGCGGTTAAGTTTTCCTCAGTTAATATTAACCACAGTTGTGCGCTGTTAGACGGAGAGCCTAACCGCAGTTATGCCACTAACCATGGTTATCGGTAACTGAGGTTGGCTACACTGCTTTTGCGGACCTCGCCTTCAGTTTCCAGCAACGCGTCGCGAGCGTTTACAGGTCTGTACACTAAATGTTTGCTTTTGTGTTTCCGTCTTTCAAATGATCCGTTATACATTGGTGTACAGATGCACCCCCTGTGGTATTCGCCTGAGACAGCTAAATAATTCATAACTGAATTTCTTCTTGACGCTGTCTCGGCTTCATAACTGAACGATGGCTGTGACCTGTAGTTTAACTTCAGGTCACGTGAAGCAGAAAAAAAAACGGCAATATAACTGCTGGTACGTCATTTGTTGTAATTCTAGCTCTTGAAATAGGCTGGTGTGGCCGCCGCTGTGGCTCAGTAGTTATGGTGCTCGGCTGCTGACCCGAAAGACGCCGGCTCGACTCCGGCCACGGCGGTCGAATTTCGATGGAGGCGAAATTCTGGAGGCCCGTGGCTGTGCCGTGTGAGCGCACGTTAAAGAACCCCAGGTGGTCGAAATCTCCGGAGCCCTTCACTACGGCGCCCCTCATAGCCTGAGTCGGTTTGGGACGTTAAACCCCATAAACCAAACCAAACAGGCTGATTTAAGTGCTTTAGTGAGTTAAACTACGTATCAGCGTTTATATAGAAGCCTTTCCGCGCCTCACATGATGTAAAGGTCAACTGCACGTCACAGCCATCGTTCAGTTGATGGAACCGAAACAGCGGGAGAAAAGAAACAAATATATATTTATTGAGTGGTCGCAGGCGGATACCACGAGGTCATCCATGTGTTATAATGTCTAACGCATCACTTCAAAGAAGAAAACATGCACAAAAAAATTAGGTGTCTACAGTTCTCTAAGAACAGAAGCTTACAGAAAGACCCACTCTCGAGAGATAACCACAGCGTGCGAAACGCCACACGAGAAAACGGGGAATGAGCATTCATGCAGAGTATATACAGCTTACCACATAATCTGCTGCACAGCACCGAAGAGGCGGCGTTTTAAAAATAACGGCGTAGTTTCGCGAAAAAAAACCTTACACGGCTGGATGCTATACGCACATAGCGGGCAGATTTGGTTCGTCAGCCATTGTGGAGAGGGGGAAAGAGTAATGATCCATGGAAATAGCAACTGGCAAGACAATGTCGCACAGGATGTTCGTCAGTCGGGGCAGAGCGGCATTTACATCGTACGCACCGTTTACCTGGCGCCGGTGTCGATGAGGCAGCTGTCGGCTGTCAGCGTTGTTTCAGCTGTCAGCTGTCAGTTTAACGCCTTTGGTGACTGAGAATGTTAACCCTATAGCTTTCAGGCGTCACTATAGCCATTTCTCTTCATAAATGCTATTTTTTCGCCTAAACAGGCTTGGTTTTATTCGGTTTTAATGTTCCAAAGCGACTCACGCTATCAGGGACGCCGTAGTGAGGGGCTCCGGATAATTTCGACCACCTGGGATTCTTCAACGCGCACTGACATCGCACAGTACATGGGACTCTACGCCGTTTCGTCTCCATCGAAATGCGACCGGCGCGGCCGAGATCGATCGAACCCGCGTTTTTCGATTCAACAGCCGAGCATGCACCATACCCACTAAGCTACCGCAGCGGCTTTTCCGTCTAAATAGCTATTTCAAGCCTCAAGAACGAGAATAAGCTGGATTTCAGCGGACAATATCAAGGCTGATTGTACGAAATTTTGTGCACACCGTAAGACAAACTTTCACAAATGGTGGAGTGTGTACAGGATCGAAAAAGGAGGATTGTCTCATGAGTAGTCGTGGTTGGTATAGGGGGATCGCTGTAGTTCATTTCTAAGATGCACATGAGGCTAGAATCGCAGAAGAAGAATGATAGTGCAGGTGGCCGAACCTCTCTGATTGAAAAATGGCGAAGGCGGGCACTAATCTCTGCTGCGTTTGCTAGTTGACATTAAAGAGTATACGTTATTTAGTACGCTAAAGGGCAACTCCGGGGGTCACATCACATTCCTTGCAGTCCGCAGCTCCGGAAGAGTTTAGAAATATACCGAGCGGAGGAGCCACCATTTTAAAACTGCCAAAAACAAAAAAGCCGAAACTATGTCCGTGGCCAGGAACGATGCTTCGCGCGACGCAGAGATGACGTCACAAACATTGCGAGAAAAACTCATTCGCACGCGCGTTTACTTGGCTGAAGTAGAGACTGAAAACGATTAATCATTTAATAAAATGCCTGAGAAAACCTAACACAGGCCTCAAAATTTTCGTCAAGAAAGGCGGGGAGCAGGTACAGTGACGCACGCGGAATGTTTCTGACGTCGAAAATGCAGTGCTGACCATAGAAATCATTTTTCAATCTGTTAAATCGATCTGCACCGCAATGAAATGTGGCATTGCTGCCGAGATGGTGACAGTAATCAGGAACGAGAGAAAAGCCAACGGTTAGAATTTCACCACAATACGGTAACCTCGAAGAAATCACGGCTATATGTTGCAGAAATAGCATTGAAGGGACAAGACTATATTTCGCTACTTATGGCTTAGGCGCTGAACTATTAGAAGGGAGCAAATAAAAAAAAAAGTAACGTTCCAGTAGCGAGCCCACGGAGCATGTTAAAGAGTTGTGAAGCATGAAATTTTATTATGTCTCCTTGAATGCACAAAAATAGTAAAAGTGCACTCAGAACTACTCTATAAAGTGAATGACATTAGTTCCAAACCATTTGGACCACTGATGTTGTAACAAAACAAAAAGATTTGTACAAATGACTTCCTAAAAAAGAACTCAAACGTGGTATGTATCCGCACCGCAGTCTTTTAGACGCATTAAAAAAAAACGTATTAGAACAGGAAATTGCTTCCAGAAGTATTATGGGGCTGTTGACGGATAGAACGGACTTAGAAGGTCAAATATTCTTCAATAATAATAATAATAATAATAATAATAATAATAATAATAATAATAATAATAATAATAATAATAATAATAATTTGTTTTTTGGGGAAAGGAAATGGCGCAGTATCTGTCTCATATATCGTTGGACACCTGAACCGCGCCGTAAGGGAAGGGATAAAGGAGGGACTGAGAGAAGAAAGGAAGAAGAGGTGCCGTGCCGTAGTGGAGGGCTCCGGAAGAATTTCGACAACCTGGAGATTTTTAACGTGCACTGACATCGCACAGCACACGGGCGCCTTAGCGTTTTTCCTCTATAAAAACGCAACCGCCGCGGTCGGGTTCAAACCCGGGTACTCAGGATCAGTAGTCGAGCGCCCTAACCACTGAGCCACCGCGGCGGGTTAAATATTCTTCAAAAATTTCATTTCCCCTGCAAAATAAGCCTCGTCGAACTGTTCACGCGAATGACTGAAAGATGAAAATACGCTGAATGGTCTATTGGATATAGTTTGGCAGTTTTCAGCTCGCAATATGGTATATAGGCGAGTGTATGTGCACCAGTGTCCCTTTAATTGCTGGCGCTTTTAAAATGTGGGAGGGACACCCCTGTCCCGCTTTCCTACAATGGGTTAAAGGACTCGAGCGACCCCGCCAAAGTGTCATTTTAACGTGAAAGCGTTTGCACCTTTATATCGGAAAAAAATTGTCCGGCGTCGGCGTTGGCTCCCGCCGCGTTGGCTCAGCGGTTAAGGCGCTCGGCAACTGATCCGGAGTACCCGGGTTCGAACCCGACCGCGGCGGCTCCGTTTTTATGGAGGCAAAACGCCATGGCGCCCGTGTGCCGTGCGATGTCAGTGCACTTTAAAGATCCCCAGGTGGTCGAAATTATTCCGGAGCCCTCCACTACGGCACCTCTTTCTTCCCTTCTTTCACTCCCTCTATCTCTTCCCTTACGGTGCGGTTCAGGTGTCCAACGATATATGAGACAGATACTGCGCCATTTTTCTTCCCCTTCCCCCCTAAAAACGAATTATTAAGGAGGCGAAACGCAAAAAGGCGCCCGTGCGCTGTGCGATGTCAGTGCACGTTAAATACCCCCCCCCCCCCCCTTCCCGGTTGTCGAAATTATTCCGCAGCTCTCCACTAGAGCACCCCTTTCGTCCTTTTTCTTTGACTTTCTCTTTTATCCCTTCCCTTACGGCGCGGGTGCCCACCAAGATAAGTGACAGATACTGCGCCGTTTCCTTTCCTCAAAAACCAATTTTACGCCGTTGGCGACCGTTTCAAGCCTCGCAAACGGCCGCTCCGTCAACGTCAGGGACAAGTGACCTAGTGGAGTCAACACAACCTGCCCACCGGATTGTAAGCAAACTGACCACCGTGGCAGGTGGTAGTTAAATGAATGATTGGTCGCGAGAGCTTGCTCCGGAAAAACAACCTGGGTCTAACAGTGGCGCATCGCTTAACCGCTGCACCATGTGCAGTTTTGGGGGGGGGGGGGGGGGGACTTCAAGGTATCTACGAATGTAGAGAATGACCGATTCCGCATATATGAGCATTAACCCATAACGCTGCCGCGTCATATACATAAGGCGGGGAGCGTAAGTGGACCCTCCATTTTTTTTTTTTTGCAGCTGGGCCTAACAGGGTATTTGGCGACAACACGCGGCACAAAGTCAGCTCCGAATACTGCCGCCTTCATATCAACATCAGAGCCGAGCGAAGCTCTCCAGGAGTTACGACGACGAGTGCTCAAAGCTACGCATAACCATCCGTGGCTTACGGTGGGAGTTTACGGATGCGGTCTCCCAACCACAGTGGCCGCTTTTCGGAGCAGAAAACCGTCAGGCGTCGCGCCCAACGCTGAACCAGCCCTGACGATGCAGAGCTCTCGACAACGGCACGTGCCTGCCAGCGCAGTGTTGCTACTACGGCTTGCTACGGCACGTAAAAATGAATGAATGAATGAATGAATGAATGAATGAATGAATGAATGAATGAATGAATGAATGAATGAATGAATGAATGGAAAAACAGGACAGCACATCGACGGCGTTCCTGTTTGATGTTGGGAATAAAGCCCACGATGCCGGCCACCGACGGCGCATCCTCCGACCGGACAGAGTCCACGAGCGCAAGCCGACCGAACGGGGTTGGCAAGCACGCACGCACAAGCAAAACAACGCGAGCGGCCCGTCGATTCAAGGCCACGGCTAGATGGGCCCCTCGCTGTGTACAGCGCGCCAGCGAACCAGCAGCAGCGAACGTGTCCTCACCACGGCCTTGCGGAGAGCTTGATCCGCAGGCAAGGGGCGCGGGCACGGTTCGGGCCATCGCCCAGCGACGCCGGCGCCCTAATCGGAACTCGGGGTGAAAATCTACAATCCGCCTCGCCCTAGACGGCGTTTCAACCAAACCTGTTAACAATTAAAAAAAAAGGCTTAGTGACTTAGAAGAGCTTTTTTTTTCCTCATAGCATCGTCGGTGGTGTGCATCAGAATGCAGCTAGCAGGCTGGTTAACTAGAATACCGATTGGTTTACCATTTTAAGTATTATACTGTTGGGCTCCTTAGTTATGAGAGGCCTCTAGCCCGCCGGAAGCAATATCCACATTAGTTCTTAGAATTTCGAAAATGCCATCCTTGTCGCAGCTGCAGCGCTCGCAATTTTGGGGGCGCACATGTGGCCGAAATTAAAACCACGCGACCGGATAGACCGCTATATAGAGACGCCTACGAGCACGCGCATTCGCAAGTGCGTGGCCCCGAAACTACTCGCGCTGAAGCGGCGGCGAGAATGGCATTTTTGAAATTCGAAATACAAAAGCGGACACATACGGCGGGCTACGTAAGCCTCTCAATAAATGAGGAGGCTGATAGCAATTGCTAAAACGTTAAATATTCAATACTACCTAACCAGCCTGCTAGTTAGCAGGTCTAAGCTGTATTCTGATTCACTACACCGTTGACAACGCTATACCGACAAAAGTGCTCTTCTAACTAAAAAAAAAAAAAACTTTTCAACAACTGCTGACAGTCTTAGGTGAAACACCCTCCGCCACACGTTCCAAACGCGCAACAAACACGACGACGAACTCGCTTTTGCCACAGAAATGCAAATGCTTTCACGCCTCAACCGGGCCATGGCGTAAACAATGAACTCTGCTGCTGAGTCCGTATACCACTACACTATATTATACTACGCCGTACGACAATACTACACCACACCCCACACACCATACCATACCGCACCATGCATGCCATGTGATATGATGTGATACTATGCCATACCTCTTCTTTACTTCCAAGACAAATGTACGCTAGAATCAGAGCGCGCCTTAACAGGGAGAGTGCAGCACTATGGCGTAAAGATCCTTGACCAACCTTTTTTTTTCTTTCAGAAACCGCAAAAATCAACTCTGCAGTTAACACTTGTGCGAACATCTTGATCCTCACCAGCCCGACTACGCCCATTGCAGGACTAAGGACTTTCCCATACCTCTTCAATTAACCTTGTCCTGTGCCAGCTGCGGCCACTCTATCCCCGCTAACTAAGATACAACTAAAAAAAAACGGCAGTTGGTTACAATGGGCCACGATACGCGGTGTCCAGTATACTTCGCTGACCAATGACCAAATACAAGTCATATAGGGAGCGAAATTCTTGAGCTTGGAATTTAGTCTGGTAGTTACCATCTTGTTTAAAATGAAACGCTTTAACGAGGGACTTTCTTTTTGCTTTCCTATCGCTGTTGCGGAGGGATTCTGTGTGGGAGTTCTGAATGTGTGCAGAGCCTGTGTGTAGAGCCTGTCTGCAGACTTAAGGCTGGTTCACATGCAAGCGACTGAGCGATTGAGCGGCGCATCGTAGCGAAAATTTCCAACTTGTTGGAACCTCGCCGCTCATCGCCGAGAAGACTCAAATCAGTATTTTCCGCCGCGGCGGCTGGATTCGCTGGAATTTTCGCTTGCATGTGAAACAGGCCTTACTGGATACAAAGGACGCCTCCAACCAGTTGCTGTTCTCGGCAAATCTTCATTTTTTGCTCTTTCCATCTATGTTCAGGTCTGTCGGGCAGCAAAATACGTATCTATAGCCGAGGAAATTGTGCTTTATACCTGGCCGCCAATTAATTCAAACTCGTGACGTCATTACCGAAATAAGACGGGTTGCCACCGTCCTGAAGGCGGTTTAGCGTAGCCTCAGTGATTCGCACAGAAAATAAAATTCGGAGTCGATGCAAGCATATTTTACTTGCGAAATCGGCCGATGATTGCGACACTTGCATTTCGTTTTTCGCCCTTTTATATCTTATAAATGCTCAGTTTTCGGTGAGAGTGGCCACTGATTAGAATGTTGTACCTTATCGATGCGCGTCAACATCTGTTTGTCCTCATAGTCTAAGTTGCATCCGAGTAGAGCAAAACCGGCTCTCTCCGTTAAGCAGCCGCTCACAACACGCAGTTCGTGCGAGCCTGTTCTTGCGCACCCGCCGAACACGTTCCACAGCTTCGGCGAAGCGTGTCGAGCACGTCGTTGAGCAAGCAAACAAACAATGGCGAAACAGGCGTCCCCATGTCTATCCTTCACCCGCAGCCGGATCTCTCTGGCGGACAGGTTCCGGCGATTCCGCAAACGAGCCCAATTCAGGTGGGTCCCGCCTACGAGAGCTCGTTAAGAGGGAGACACGACTCCGCGGTCGCGCGTGATCCGAAGCAATCGGTCCCTTCGGGAACGAAGTTAGGTCGCGAGGAACAGCCGCGTCTACAGGCAAGCTCATGTTTCGCCGCAGCTGTTATGAGAACATCGCATTTGCTATACGATGGAGAGAACGGCAGGCACTCTGTTAGCGCGCAACCTTCGAAGTACGTCGGACACACACACGCGAAGGAAAAACTGACTATTTTACTGGGCCCGCCGCGGTGGCTCAGTGGTTAGGGCGCTCGACTACTGATCCGGAGTTCCCGGGTTCGAACCCAACCGCGGCGGCTGCGTTTTTATGGAGGAAAAACGCTAAGGCGCCCGTGTGCTGTGCGATGTCGGTGCAAGTTAGAGATCCCTGCAGGTGGTCGAAACTATTCCGGAGCCCTCCACTACGGCACCTCTTCCTTCCTTTCTTTCACTCCCTCTATCCCTTCCCTTACGGCGCGGTTCAGGTATCCAAGGATATATGACAGATACTGCGCCATTTCATCCCCCCCCCCCCAAGAAAAAATTATCACTAATTTACTGGAATGGCGGGTTAAGTGAACATGTGGACGGATTAGCTTATCACCACAGAAACTGGCGCGCGCGTGTGATGTAGGATGCGAACGCACTTTTTAACAAGAGATGGCAATCGTGACAGAAGTGACTGCGTGCTCGCAAACATCACTGCCTACAAAAATGGCGGCCAATACCAAATACTAAGAAGTACATATAAACAGGAAAACTCGGAACCATCTCGGCTTCGTAGTTGTATCGTTTTTGAGCGGGCACGCCTTACAAGTGTACTGTGTATTGTGAGCCACGCGAACAGGGACCACTTTTTGTTGCGCGGCGTTTTCATTCGTCATTCTGGCGCGAAAGAGAGAAGCCGCTAGCGTATAGCTTCTGCGGAGCGGACTTGCGGTGCGGACTAGCGCTACCGCTAAGAACACATCCTATACCACGTACGGCTAGAGTGCCTCGATCCAACGTTCAAACGCTGGATCGAGCACCCTAATGTGGGAGGAGGAGGGGGTTGAAGACGAACTCTTGGAAGTGCTTCACTGTACCGCAGAGGTGAGCCTTTGACCTAAAGAATCTCGACCTCACCTGAGCCTCAAGAAAAATTTACCGACCTCACTCAACCTCAACATTTGAGGTTGAAGTCACCTAATACCCCTGTCACAAGGTCACTTGTAAGGCCTTAGAAATTAAGGTCCTTTGCCCCAAAGGCGCGTGACGCGCATCTACACGGCAAAACGTCGAGACCTTTGCGATAAAGTTCCGTAGCAATAAAGGCGGCCGTCAGCGGCCTTAAAGTTGCTTAAAGGAGCAACCCAGACGATAGCGCCAGAGCGAGCTCAAAGAATAAAAAATTGACGCAATTTTTAGTTTTGAAACCGTAAAAAATATCTAATTTATCTTATTCAATGGTTAATTTTGCGTTACAGTGCACTTAACCGTAGAGGAGGCTATGACAAAAGACATCCACACTGCTAAGAAAGGACTTGAACGCTTTTCAGCAGCCGCATCGACACACACGTGCTTGCGCATCTCGCTTTGCTGTTTTTCCTTCGTTTGCTTTGTTGAGTGCGTGTTTTGAGTTTGTTTGTGTGCACAAAGACACAAGCAACAAAGCACGCTTCTCGAACACAACGAGGAGCCGAACGGAAAAGTGCGCCTACCGTGGTCGGACCGAGAACGATGAAAAAAAAAAGAAACTTTGTGTCAAAATATCCGTTTCTCACCGTCAGAACGCTCGTTTATTATCGTGATAGCTACTTTTTCCAGCATAAACGAAAGCACTCTTAGCTGAAGTGCTACCGTCTGCTTTAATTTCATGTTACTAGCGCCGCTTCACACACAGCGGTGACTTTTGGCATTCACGGAGGCCGCGTTCTAGCTCCTTTGGATTTGCCGTGTAGCAGCGTCACTTTACGGCCAAGGCCGGGAAGAAGTCCCGTGTGACAGGGGTATAAGACGCCCTCACCTCACTTTTCCTGAGGCCACTGGCGACCTCACTCAACCTCAAATTGTGAGGTTGAGGTCCGCTGCACGACCTCAGAAAACAAACAAAAATAAAACGATTAAGAAGTTTCAGTTAAAACAATTCACATCGTTCAGCGTCACATAACAAGTCAATACAAATTAACGCACACTAATTAACGTAATAATTAACGATAATTAATGTGATTAGGTAACGCTAAGAAAATTAGTGATGAAATATGAGTGACGTTATACCAGGTCACGTGAAAACGATGTAATGTGACGACAAACCTAGTCACGCGACGACGATGTAATGTGACGTCACACGTAGTCACGCGGCAATGTAATGTCAGGTCATGCCAGGTCCCCACCCACCCGCATTTCAAGGTCCATATGGATCCCACATTATTACACATGCGCGCATGACGCACTACAAAGAGTGCCCACAACCCGCTCCACCTTAACGACATTCGGATTGCCCAGCAAGTATAAACGCGCCAGCTATCATGCGTTACATACTGCAACGATCATGCAACGTCACATGGCGTTGACCCTCGAGATGATGGCGATTATGATTACAATAGTGTGTCTTTATGAGCCCGGGGAAGTTTGGTAGGTGGTGGTAGTGGTTTTATTAAAAATAATAGTAAAAAGGAAGGAAAAGATTTTTGCTAGCCCCTGCATCTGCCATCGATACTGAAGCACCTGAGCTGGGGCAGCGGAAATAAAGGATAGCAGGCAGAATGGAAAAATGAAATGAAAGAGGTGAGGGGACAGGAAGAGAGGATAAGGGGAGAAGTAATATGTACCAACTATTTACACAGTACGAAATGTGTCCAGGTTGTGCGCGTGATTAGTTCATTTTAGAGGAATTAAATCACACACGCGCACAGCACTGTGTTGGTTACAACTGGAGTGGGGCGTCCAGTTATTAATCGTTCAAGGTAGAAATCGCGGAGCGTTCGGTCACTGCGTGTAAACTACCTGACGGAGAACAGACGGGACGTCAAGCCTGTGTGTTCGAGGAATGCACAGATGCTCACCAAAGTTCGCTCACGAGTGCGCGCACTGCCCTGCGGCCACAATAGCGTCTTGATGGAGTCTGGTAGTATGCCCTGCGCCCTATAGGCCGCGAGCATATCGCGACGAGCATCGGCGAACGCGGCACAGTGAAGGAGCAGGTGTTCTAGTGTTTCCTCTGCACCGCATCCGTCACACACATCACTCGTCGCGATTCCGTGACGCAACAACCGCTACCAAATTAAGAGTTGCCAGAATATTTATTAAATATTGTACATCACCCAGCATCCGAAGACAATAATCCTGCGGGAAAACAGGAATACCTGCAGCTAATAATTAAAGATGATGATGCTGATGTTCTTAGGTTAAGACCCTTCCCCGTTTCCGCCACTTCCCTGCAGGAGGCTCTCCTGTAAGGAATGGTTTAGAAATCCTGGGCATTCTCCGATGACTCGGTGATCCTCCGGCACATTGCAAGAACGGGCTAGGTTACGCCTTCGAACACTGTGCCGACTATTGAAATCACACGAGCCAAACAACTGGCCTAGAGTGGGCAGCGTGAACCGCTATGTCAAGAGCACTACGTCTTTCCGCTCAAATTTCGCCGCAGCGAAATGTTTTTCGAGGCCCCACACCACGGGACAAAAAAAAAAATGAAAGACGCTTAAGCTTCTCCTTTAAGTTAGTTAGTTATATTGATTTTAATGGCGCAAAAGCAACTGAGGCTATGATGCGCCAAACACACGGTTAGAGCTTTTGTTAAAGGTTACGCTTTTTATATCTAAAGTTTGTATAAAACATTGGCTTCTCTGAGAAATTTAAAAATGCTGGAAAAATCAACCAGTGCTTGATCTCCTAAAAGTAACATGGGGTGTAGTGGGATGTATTCATTGTACAATGTTGTGAAATATTTTCTCCTCAGTTGTTCCAGTTTTTTGCATACAATTAAAATGTGGTTTACCGTGAGTTCATCGCCACACATTTCGCAGAGAGGTTTGCCTTTTTTTGTCAGTAAGAAGTTGTGAGTAAGGTGTGTGTGTCCAATGCGTAGTCGACACAAAATAACTTCTATGAAACGCTCCTGATGTGTACATGATCTCCATTCTCCCAAAACAGGTTTTATAGAATGTAGTTTGTTGTTTGTTTGTTCGTCCCATGCAATCTGCCACTTATTCCTGAGTTTACTGTGCAGTAATTTAGAAAAATCCCTCTGTGGTATGTTAACTTGTTTTATATGGCCAATTCTAGCTTGTGCTGCGCAAGCATCTGCTCTCTCATTACCTAAAATTCCAACATGGCTAGGGACCCAGCAGAATATGATGTTATGTTTTTGCTTTGTAATTTTAACTATGTTATGTATGATTTTTCCTATTATGGGTTCAGCAGCGTTTGTAGAATGCAGCGCTTTTAGCATACTCACTGAATCGGTGTAAATGATGCTATTTTTTATGTTTTGTTTTACTATTTGTTCTACAGCTACAAAGATGGCATAACACTCCGCAGTAAATACCGATGCATACTGTGGCAATCTTATCATTTTTTCTTTTGTTCCTTGAATTACTGCACTTCCGACATGACTTTCTGTTTTTGAGCCATCAGTGTAAAATTCGGTGTAAGTGTCATATTTTTCTTGTAATGCAAAGAACTCTTGCAGTATGTGCTCGTGTGGTATTTTCTCTTTGTTTAAGTGTGTCAATGTGAAGTCACACACTGAAGGAAGGCTGTACCATGGTGGTAGATATTCATGTCTTTGTGCAATATTAGGTAGGGCGTCCAGCACTGCTAGGTCTTCACATTTATCTTCAAAGCGCATTATTAGTGGCCGAATAAAATGTGGTTTATTATTGAATAATCTCCTAGATGAGCACTTGGTAACAATGGGATAGCAGAGATGTTTAGGGAGAGAACGGGTTTTTAGGATGTACGTGCATGTTAGTGTGACTCTTCTATCCTCTAGTGTGGGCTCATTAGCTTCAACGTAAAGACTCTTTACCGGGGATGTTCTATAAGCTCCAGTTGATAGGCGCAAACCAAGATTATGAACAGGGTCCAGTCGTTTCAAGTAGGATGCTCTTGCTGAACCATATACCACACACCCGTAGTCCAGCTTGGAGCGCACCAAAGAGCGATATATTTGTAATAGGCATGCTCTATCGGACCCCCACCGTTTTCGCGAGAGTACCTTTAATACATTGAGGGCTTGGGATGCTTTCTTTTTCAGGTTGTTAATGTGCGACAGAAATGTAAGTTTCTTGTCAAAAGTGACGCCTAAAAATTTATGTTCCTGTTTGACTGGCAGTGTGGTTTGATTCAAGCACAGATTGGGATCGACCTGTAGGCCTCGTCGTAATGAGAATAAAACAGCTATTGTTTTCTCAGGGGAGAACTTGAATCCATTTTTCTCTGCCCAAGCAGCCAGTTTATTTAGTGTGATTTGTATTTGTCTCTCGCAGGACAGTATGTTGGATGAAGTGTATGCTATCTGTATGTCATCTACATAAACTGAATACATTACGGCCTTAGGTATTACTTTGGCCAAGGAATTCATTTTTACTATAAAGAGTGTCGTACTTAAAATGCATCCCTGGGGTACGCCATTCTCTTGGGTGAATGTCGTTGATAGAGTTGCTCCCAGACGGACTCTGAATGTGCGGTTAGTCAGGAAGTCGTTCAAGCAGTTCAGCATCCTGCCGCGGATCCCTAGATCTGCTAGGTCATGGAGGATGCCGAACTTCCACGCGGTATCATATGCCTTCTCCAAATCGAAGAAGACACCGATACAGTGCTGTTTGTGGATGAACGCCTCTCGGATGGTGTTTTCTAGGCGGACAAGGTGATCAGTGGTCGAGCATGTTTTCTTAAATCCACATTGATGTAAATCTAAGAGTCGACGAGATTCAAGTGTGAAGGTCAGTCTAATGTTTACTATGCTTTCGAAAGATTTAGAGATGCAGCTGGTGAGGGCTATCGGTCTGTAATTGTTAGGACTTGTTGGTTGTTTTCCGGGTTTCAGAAAAGGTACTATTATTGCTTTCTTCCACTCCCCAGGTATATTCCCAGTTGTCCATATTTTGTTAAAGAATTTTAACAATGCCTGCACGGCAGCCTCAGAGAGATGGGCAAGCATAGCGTAATGCACATTATCTGGGCCTGTTGCTGTCTTTTTACCAGAAGATAATGCCTTAATCAATTCCTGGAGTGTGATGGGTTGATTGTAGTCCTCGTTCATACCTGCTGCAAATGGAAGTTTTTGTTTTTCTGCTATTGCTTTGTGCTTCTGGAACGTGTTTGTGTAATTGGACGAACTGGAAACTTCAGCAAAATGCTCACCTAGTATGTTGGCCTGTTCTTCTAATGATGTTTGTGTCCCGGGTGTAGTCAACAGAGGAAGTGTGAAAGGGGTATGGTCACTACTGAATCTTCGAACTTTTTCCCACATTTTTTTTGAGGTTATTGAGCTGTTTATAGAGGACACATTTCTGCCACGAGGATTTCTCGGCATTTCTCCGAACGAATCGCGCTCTGGCCTTGGCCCTCTTAAAGGCAATTAAGTTCTCCGCTGTGGGATACCGACGCAGAGAGCCCCAAGCTTTATTTTGTTGTTTCTTTGCCAATGTGCATTCTTGTGTCAACCATACTTTATGTTTTTTGTGTACGAGTCCTGTTGTTTGTGGTATGGCTAGTGTAGCGGCCGATATTATGCATGTAGTAAATTTTCCATTAATTTCGTCTATGCTGAGATCTTCACAAAATTATTTTTCTAGTGTGGCACTTGCTGTAAAAAGTGACCAGTCGGCGAGGTGAAGTTTCCAGCGCCGTGGTCTTGTGGGGATGACTGCAGTAGACGCTGAGAGGCTGATGATAATAGGTAGGTGATCACTTCCCAGAGGGTCATTTAAAACATCCCATTTAAAATCTGTAAAAAGTGATGGTGATGCGAAAGCTAAATCGAGAAAGCTCATTTTTGCCGAGCTTGGGCAACAATAAGTTGCTTTTCCTGTATTTAAAAGACATGTTATTTGAGAGGATAAAATCTTCGATTGTTTGCCCCTAGAGTCGCAGCGCTCGCTTCCCCAAAAAGGGGAGTGAGCGTTAAAATCCCCAACTACCAGATATGGCTCTGGAAGTTCATCTATCAATTCTTCTAGATCATGGACTGTTAATGTAAAATGTGGAGGAATGTATACGGAACAGATTGTTAGTGTTTTATAGCTGACGATGCTGACTGCAACCGCCTCTAGTTTTGTATTGAGCTTGATTTCTCGAGCAGGGACGCCGCTTTGGACGACAATTGCGACGCCTCCTGAGAGTCGATTTGCCTGCTCGCGATCGCGTCTAAAAGTTTGATAATGTTTCAGGATATGCACATGTTGTGGACCAAGATTGGTCTCCTGAAGACAAAACTATGGGTAACATTGACCCTAAAATATGTGTTATGTCACTATAATTCCGCATAAGTCCTCTACAATTCCATTGAATTAAAAAAGCCATGCTTGTGTTTTTAAAAGAAAATGAAAGGAGATTTACTTATGAGGTGGGCCCGTTATGAGGGGCCTGTCTTTTTTTCGCTCAAGAGAGCTGTTCCGCCGCTGTAATGGAGGCGGAGTGGGTGTTGTATCCATCACCTCAACAGAGGTGCTAGAGGACCGCGCAGCCGCGGTTGTGTTAGTTTCAGGCCTCTCCCGACGGGGGGAGGTCCTGCGGGATGCCGACCCATGGACCGGCGGTCCCTGCTTTGGCAGTGACAGGGCAGCTTTCGCTCACCCTGCCTGGGGCGTGGATGGCCCTGCCATAGGCTCGGTGGGAGCGGCCTTGGCAGGTGCCGGAGTGCTGTGCGGTGCTACGCCCCTGCGCACCACATCAGCGAAGTTTTGTTTTGCTGTGAAGGAGAATGTGTTTGTAAGCGCATAACGCCTTCTCGCTTCTTTAAAAGAGATGTTTTCTTTGGTCTTTATGGTGATAATTTCTTTTTCTTTCTTCCAGGACGGACACGCCCTGGAGTATGCAGCATGTTCTCCTTCACAGTTTGGACAGCACAGGGCTGCGTCACATACATCAGACTGGTGATCCTTAGAGGCACATTTTGCGCAAGTTTTACGACCGCGGCCGCTCTGTGAGCCGTGGCCGAACCTTTGGCAGTTGAAACACCTGCGAGGGTTTGGTATGTATGGTCGTACATTGATTTTCAAATATCCCACGTCGATTGTGTCGGGCAGGGTGCTGGTGTTGAACGTCAGGATCATGTGTTTTGTGTCTATTTCCTTGTTGTCCTTCCGGATTTTGATTCGGTGGACATCTATGACGTCTTGGTCGATGAGCCCTTCGAGCATTTCTTTTTCAGTTATGTGAAGAAAATCATTTTCCGATATTACGCCTCGGACAGTGTTTAGTGAGCGATGAGGAGTCACGGAGACCGGGATTTCCCCTATGGACGTTAGGTTGGAGAGCTTAGAATGTTGGACATTGTCACACAGTTCGAGCAATAAGTCGCCGCTGGCCATTTTTGACAGCTTATAGCCAATGCCTAGGGTTTCAGTCAAGCACTTTGACACAAGGAAGGGGGATATTATTCTTGCCTGTTTATCTTGTTGTTCACTGTGGATCACATGATATTTGGGGAAAGTTACTTTTCTTTTTTGAAAGAAGTTGTCTGCCTCGTTCCGCCCTCTTTTGAGAGAGCGATCGGGTTTTGAAAGTTGGGGAGCCATAAAAAAACTTTGTTTTTCGGTCATGGTGCCAGCCACCCACCACGGAGTCCAACAAGGGGACGGGACAGGAACTTGATAGCAAGTCCTGCCCACGCCAGCTGTACACCTCAACTAT
This sequence comes from Amblyomma americanum, assembly GCF_052857255.1. Lineage (NCBI taxonomy): Eukaryota > Metazoa > Arthropoda > Arachnida > Ixodida > Ixodidae > Amblyomma > Amblyomma americanum. The sequence goes on along the minus strand of NC_135503.1, from coordinate 65,602,299 downwards.
AACCAAATATGACGCAACTCAGGGTTGTTGGTCACACAAGGTTAACCCTCGCCGCCAGGAAAAAAGGAAAAACCAAGAAGTGAGTAGGATACAGGAGAGTTGTGAGACAGAGATAGGAAAGTTAAAGATGAAGAGGAGGATAGGAAAAGGCGACTGCCGATTCCCCCCGGTCGGGTCAGGCCGGAGGTGCCGTCTGCAGGAAGCTGGGGCCAAAGTGGTGTGTTGCTTCCGCCAAGGGGCCTTAAGGGTCCAAACGCTCGGCATCGGCTCAACCACCAGGATCCCCTTTTCCCCGGACACGGCGATGCCACGCACGGCGAGGCGCGGGTGCTCGGGTCCGTGGTGATGCACAGTTCACCATGATCCCCTTGCGGAGATGTCCCTGCGGATGCTCGGGAACCCGCGGTGTCGCCACTCACCGTCGCGACGCCTGCAAACTGCAGGCGCCCCCCTGCGGGGACTTCTTCTCCTTTAAGAGTGGAACGCGACAGCGCGTTGCAACACCGCTAAGGTGTCCACGGAACGCCATCGACCGTTCGGCGCGATGCCTTGCCCGTTAGACAAATCGCTCTGCTACGTATGGTGAAACGGACGCGCGGAGCGGTAAACCACGTAGAAGCGCTACCAGGCGTCTTGCCGAAACGCGCGGGACTCAAGTCGTAGTTCGTCGGCACACGGTTCTCGACAAAACCGATGCACGAACGCCAGCATAGCTTTCGCGCCGAACAAACGGGCAACAAGCCGCAAGCCTCGTGGTGAACGCGCTTTGGATGTGCGCTGCGTTGTTCGCCGCTCACAGCGTGATTCCTGCGTGTCCGCACGGCCCCACTGCGCCCGAACGTGACGAGCGGGAGGCGATAGTGTTCCTATATATGCTCCCGTACAGGAACACTAGGCGGCGCTGCCGTCGCGCGCCATCTGTTGGGGCAGTGGCGTACATTTCGAGGAGGGAGAGGAGGGATTTTTCGCTCATGGCCAACGCCGCCGACGCCAACGACACCGGCTTTTCTGCGACACGGGGTCTTAACGCTGTCGCGTTGAAACGACGCTCTCCCGGTGGCTTTCACTTTCACACTGACGTTTATTTGGACTAATTAAAACACAAAACGCATAGAACAAGGAACAGTGCGAAAGTGAGCAAGAAGAGTATATCGAAGGGTTCTTGGTATTATGGAGAAAGAAAGCCACTTGTGGCCTTGGTCAGGCCCGCGGCTCACGGGTGGGTGTCGCGTTGCGGGCTCGCGGCGCCAGATCCTCGTCCTGGTGGCTCCATTCCGTCCCTCCGCGATCGTCTCCTGTTTTCCCCAGCGACGATGCAACATTCCGTCATGCAGCGTTCCGTGTACAGTAATACGTCTGTGTGCCCGTGGTTGGTTTAGGCTCGTTTATGGGGTTTGACGTCCCAGAGCAGCTCAGACTATGAGGGACGCCGTAGTACAGGGCTCCGGATAATTTCGACCACCTGGGGATCTCTCACGTGCACTGACATCGCACAGCACAGGGGCGCCTTTTGCGTTTCGCCTCCGAAGAAATCACGGCGCGAACACGACGGAAATGAACAAAGAGTATATGCGGCTTCGCTGGTTAGAATCGAGCCTGCTTCTTTGTGATCGAGCGCTTTGAACAGGCTGCACCTGCCGATATCATTGCGCACGCAACACGATCACGTTACTGATGGGAGGGCAGGTTCACCGATAAGTTGCATTGTTATGCGAATCACGTTAGACATCATATAAATGCGGTCTACAAACTCACGACCTGGTGTGTAACACGTGAAGAAGAAGAGCGTGTAAGCAGTCTGCGCGCCTCGGCTACCGGCGCAGCTTTTATACCCCTCGGCCACCGAAGGCTGCGCCCTCTGCGTCTCGCGCATTTCTCCTCACGTGACCCCTCAGGCGCAGTAGGTTTCGGCGGGTCCTCTCGTTGGACTGCTCCAGGCGGAACAGTAAGAACACAACTGGGGATTTGCGTGGGCTAATGGCTGTTGCTGATTAATGCTCTGCCGCTTCTTCCGCGCCCAGGCAGTAATCTTACTCTTTAACAGAATGCGCTCTTCATTTCGAAGCGTCAGCTCCTCTCAATGCTACATCTATCTGGTCCAATTTCTGTCTCGTTTTCGCGCAATGAGCGCTTCGTTTAAAGAACCCGCAGGGCGCGAATTTCCGGACGCCGTAGAGTATCTGTTACGGGTCCAATTGGGCCTATTTTTGGAAATGTGGCGGAGAGTTAGGATGCTTCACTCCCGCCACCGGTTAGCCCGGTATTGCACTGCCTCCAGGATCGGCCTTGTCTTTAGCGCGTCTTTACTATCCTGACTTTATATCCCATCTTTCAACTCTCCTACTATCTGCACGTGGTAGCGATTGTGGCTCGTCTTGAGCCAGTGAGCAGGCCTGTGCACTTTCCTTTTCTTTCTTCCTGTCAACAACATACATACAGACAGACAGACCCACCTTATCCAGCGCTTTTCCGGGTGTTCGCATGGAGCAGTTGACTATATAGTAAAGTCCCATGTACTTTGGTCTCTGTTTGGTGGAGACCACTTCGTATACTGCTGCTGGCAAACAAACAAAAAAATTGGAGGATGCTTAAGCTTCGTCTTTAAGAGTGAGACGCGACAGCGTGTCGCAGCGTTGCCGAGGGGGTACAACACGGAACGCCAGCGGCCGTTCGGCGCGACGCGTGGCCCTTGGACAATTTAAGGAAAGGACGCCTGTCTCACATATCTCGGCGGACACCCGAACCGGGCCGTAAGGGAAGGAAAATGAAATGAACAATTGCTTTTAAGGAAAGGAAATTACGCCTGTCACACATTTCTCGCTGGACACTCGGATCGCGCCGTAATGGAAGAAAAAAATCAATCAATCGATCGATCAATCAATCAATCCTTAACGCTGTCGCGTTAAAATCCCTTCCCTTACGGCGCGGTTCAGGTGTCCACCGAGATGCGCCATTTTTCGCTCACGGCCGAAGACGCCGACAACACCGTCTTTTCTGCGACACGAGCTCCTTAACGCTGTCGCGTTATAAAAAGAAAAACCGCCTAAATGCTCATACGCCTGAAGAGAAATCTGAGTATCAGTTCGTCAGCCAGTTTGAGACAAGTTGCTTTGAGTCAATCACTTGTTTTCCTTCAAAACTAAACTAATGAATAGTATGCCGGCATCCTCGACGATTTTTAGCAGCGAGCAATGCGTGAGCATTCCGCGAAGCCGTTAAAGTGAACGATTGGTCTGCAAAATAGTCAAAGGGGCTCTGAAAGCGGCTCTAATAAAGTCGCGGTATACCTGGGATACTGGAACACGCCGATTTACGAATATTGTCTAGTAAGAATTTTTTAATGCGCTTTGTAGAAGCTGCACTCTCTGCAGTCAAAATTTGAATTTCAGCGTCTTCGCGCCTTTCCCTCCCTTCTCGTCACATTTTGCACGCTGGCAGCTGCTGGAAGGTCGGCGCTTCTCTGCCGGGGGGCGAAGCTTCCCGACCCACCGGAGCTACTACTGGTCGCGGCGACGGTAGCTGCCTGACGTCTGAGAGAATCTAAGCAATAGCCATCTCTCAACTAGTATACACACGTGCGAGCGACGGAGAGAGAGAGAAAAAGTTTATTGTTGGACAGGAAGTCGGGGCACGCCCCTGGGTCTCCGCACGACCCTACTGCACTTAAGTGTTTATGTCCCTAAGGTCCATAACACTGGCAGCCCGGCCGGTGGCGATTGTCTGCACGACCGGGTCCTCCGAGCGCAGCAGGGTCTCCCAGTCCTCACAGGTCTTGAGGTCATCTAGGCCGCGCGGGGGAGGGTCCGCCGGGAAGAGGGAGAGGATGTGGAGGGAAGATGCGAATGGTTCTGGCACAAGGTGCAGGCAGGAGTGGGGAAGGACGGGTGATAGTGGGCTAGGGTCAGGGGTGAGGGGAGTGTGTGTGTCTGTAGTTTGCGCCAGAGTGTTGCGTGTTTGTTGTCTAGGGAGGGGTGGGGCGGGGCGGGGGGTAGAGCTGGCGCGAGGCTCTGTAGACCTGCGTCATCTCGCTAAACGAGTGCATTCGCTCCCTCGCGAATCCCCGATCCGAGGCCACCTGAACCCGGTTTAAAGAACCTCGGGCTAAAAGGTTGGCGGCCTCGTTTCCGGGATTCCCGGAGTGCGCAGGCACCCATAAGCTCTACATGGCGGGGTGGGGGTGCATCGGGCGAGCCCAGTATGCCAAAAGCAGGGACGTGGACTCGGCCTCGCGCAAAATTTAGAATTGCAGTTTTAGTCTGTTAAAATGTACTGAGCTTCCGTGCGGGTGATGGTAATTGCGATGGCGGCTTCCTCTGCAGCCTCTGGGGTGGTGTCAGGGGGGAGAGGTAGTGTGAGGAGGGCGGATGAAGAGCAGTCCACCACGGCAGCGGTTGCTTCGTCACCCGTGAAAGGCGGCGTCCACCCATACGGCGTCCGGCTCGGAGCCGTACACTCGGTGGAGTGCCTTCGCACGGGCTCTGCGGCGCAGCTCATAGTGGGAGGGGTGCATATTTTTTGGCAGTGGCTTGATGACCAGCTCTCGGTGAAGGGATCGAGGAATGGGGAGGAGGGTTGGGTCGTTGGCCGGTATTCTGATTCCAAGCGAGTCCAGGATATACCGGCCTGTGGAGGTTTGTGTAAGCCTTATGTATTGGGCCTGTCGATGGGTCTCCATAATAATAATAATTGGTTTTAGGGGGAAAGGAAATGGCGCAGTATCTGTCTCATACATCGTTGGACACCTGAACCGCGCGGTAAGGGAAGGGTAAAGGAGGGAGTGAAAGAAGAAAGGAAGAGAGAGGTGCCGTAGTGGAGGGCTCCGGAATAATTTCGACCACCTGGGCATCTTTAACGTGCACTGACATCGCACAGCACACAAGCGCCTTAGCGTTTTTCCTCCATAAAAACGCAGCCGCCGCAGTCAGGTTCGAACCCGGGAACTCCGGATCAGTAGTCGAGCGCCCTAACCACTGAGCCACCGCGGCGGGGTCTCCACGAGTTCCCCGATCGTGTTGTGGAGGCCCAGGCCTAGTAATCTGTCTGTGGGGGTGTTGAGGGGAAGATGAAGTGCGACTTTGAATGCCTTGCGGATCAAGGCATCCAAAGTATTTATGTCGTGTTTGGATAGTTCTAGGTATGGGGTAATGTAGAGCACACGGCTGAGGACAAAGGACGGAGAAGGGTGCGAGGATGAAAAAGTCGACGGAAAGGGCTCGCCAACATTGGCGCGTGATTGTGGGCTCTCTGCTGCTTGTAGAAGATTATCATTTGGCTCAGGTGTTCATGACGACACAATGCAGTGATTGAGAGAGTTCATGTGCTCTCCTCGGAAGGTGTTTCAGAGCCTCTTCAAAGGAAAGATAACGGTGTGTGTAGTGCCTGGTCATCTGCAAGGCAGGCCGCCAACCTCATTCATCCCATACGAGAAAAAAAAAACGATTACAAACTTACAAATAAATCGCACAGTAAAAACAGAAGTGAACAGTGTGCCCCCGTTAAACGTCACATAGAAGGTTTGAAACAGTGATCCAGCAGCACAGCGCCAGCACGTAATCAGCATGATCCCCTTTACTATTCACACATCTTCATTTAAAAAAAAGGGGAAAAGGAATCACCTACCACATCCTCATTCATTATAGTTTTGCATTTTCAATCGAAAAGCTTCACTACGCTAGTCAACACCGCGCTTCGCGCGTGCCAGCGTATGTCGGAGCACGAGTGACGTCACGCACGGCGCAGGAGGCCGCCGCCGACTCCGTCGCCTGTTTCTCTCCCCCTCTCGCTCCCTAGTCACTACTGCGCATGCGCCACTGGTAGCACCGAGCCGCACGTGTACCACCGCTGCGCAGCGCCACGCCTTTCCTCAAAATCCAACTTTCAGTTTTCTCTTTCCCTCCATCCTTTATCCCTTCCTTCACGGCGCGGTTCGGGTGTCCACCGAGACATGTGAGACGGTTACTGTGCCATTTCCTTTCCTCAAAAACCTCAATCTCGCTTTCGCTTTGCATATCTTGGATAAGCTGGGCTAATCCACATTAATTTTCCTTACCGCTCTAATACCGGTATGCTGGTACGTTCGACCTGTGCTACGGCGTTTCGGCATAATATGTAAATTTCCGAGAACAAGGAACAGGAGACCAAAGAGAGGTTATTCGGAAGGATATAAAAGTGAAATTATACTTGCATCTGCTTGCATTATGGAACGGGAACATGCAGTAGTGTGAGATTCGAAAGGGGAAGTCACCGATCAAAAGCTTCGACGCGGTTATGCAGGTTTTTCTGGCGTCGTGCTTTTTTAATCAAATCAGCAGGTGTCCTTGTTATGAACCGCCTGAATCAGATTGTCTCGCCTGTGCCGACTGCTCCAGTTTCTGTTAAGCCAGCTTGTAATGTACAGCAGGATCCCCTGTACTCGACTGCAAGGCAAGAGCCATGACGTCAGTGCCGGCTACGAGCATGAACACGAAGCAGTCTTGCTTTGGGCCATACGCGCTGCGACGAATTTAAGTGCTTGGTGGAGTGAAGTTATTTGTTTGCGGCATCAGACAAGGCTACCGCGGGTCAACGTGAGTTATGTGCTCTGCGCGCTCCTGGGAGTTCGAGACGACCGACACGCACCTACGGCTGCTACGCCAGCGGGACAAGGGGGAGGGAAAGTGGCGTGCTGTGAAAGTAACACTTCTTCCGGCCGGGAATACCAGAGGGATGCGTCTTCCTGTGGGCTCGGGCTGAACGGACATTACAGCGCAGCACCGAAAGCTAAGAGCGAACTGTGGCATCCGGTTGTCTAGACAGGGGAAACCGAACACCAAGCGTCATTGCATGAACACTGCGTTGGTGCGCTCAAACTCCACTTCGGAAGCGGCACTCGTCGGAGTAAGCTGCGGCAACTGCAAAAAGTCTCGACCTATAAACTTCGACCTCACTGAATGACAACCTCGCTCAACCTCAAGCTCACGCGTGAGGTTGCGTGTGAGGTTGAGGTCTGATTTGTTGACCTCACTCACAAAATTTCGAGCCGTCGTCGACCTCACCTCACGATGTGAGGTAGAGATCGACCCCATGAGGTTGCCCACCTCTGCTGCACCGTGAATTTAAATGAATAAAAAAGCACCATAAGCCAAAAAGCAGTTAGCTGTGCGGGAGCCGGAACGTCGCATTTCCCTACACACTGGACTTTCGAGTGCAAGCAGGAACGCCTCGTCGCGCACGCGCGCCCGACGCACATACCCCAACGACGGCGCATGCTCACTCTCACGCGCCTCGACAGACTGCAGGCATGCACCGCAACCGCTTCGGTCCACTGGCGACAAAACACGGCGTGCGCCCAAGCGACAACTCGTGACTCGGGGAGGGGGGCAGTTGCCGTGCCAGATCTGGGCCAGTCCATCCTCTCCTATAGAGTCCGGCGGCTCACACAAGCGTGCCACCAGAGCCTCGCCGCCACTCGCTTTCGGAGTCGCGCAAGCGGCGGCGAGCGATTCTTCGCCGATCCATGAATGGGCGCTGAAACGCGCGACGCCCAGAGCCGCGACGGGGGACGCGCAGTCGGCCGGGCGACGTAGCCGCGTGCACGTGTGCGCGCCGAGAATGCGGCAGCGCGCGGGGCGAGAGAGCAAACAAAAGGCAAAACCAGGTCGCGCGCATCGTCGCGCGGGCCGAAATGCTCACGGCTCAGTGGAGTCGCCGCCAGCGCGAGCAGCACTCGGTCGGTCGATTGGTTGGTTGCTCAACCCGCGACGAAGACGTTTACGGCCCCCCGTCAACGGCGATAAAGAAGTCGCCGGGCGAGGTGACGAGGAGGGCCCCGCCGCTCAACAACTCCCGCGACCTCGCCACTTCCACGCATAATGGGAACTGATGGGGGCGAAACCCGAGAGCCGTCCGCACGAGTTGCCCTCTATTCTCGAGGCCGGCTCCCGGCCGTGATTTACCTACTGAGCGTTGGGAACGACGGTTTATGGGGAAAGACGCACGCGAAGTAATGTTCATGCACGAAGGAAGGTTCGTACACCACTTCGAGCCGGTGGACAGCTGCCGACATCGCCGTAGAATTTGCAGAAAGTCTGTTTTTTTATTTCTCTTTGCCCCTTTTACCCACGACACGACCCCAGTAAGCAAGCCAATATCGGCTTCTCGGTGGCCGGAGATACCGAGGCGCTCCTGACGAGTACATGCGCATGAAGCAGTGAGGCGGTCATCTCTCCGTCCCGCCACTGTACACATCCTGAGCTTAGTGCAGGCTGTCTCAACAAGTGGAAGTGACAACTTGCAGAAAGCGGCGGGAATTCTGTAGCCTTCGACCAGGCGAAGTTCTGCACCGCTGCGGCAGATATTATCTGTAGTCTGTTAGCATGGATGGGAGCCCGCCGCGGAGGCTCAGTGGTTAGGCGCTCGGTTATTGAGCCGGAGTACCCGGGTTCGAACCCGACCGCGGCGGCCGCGTTCCGATAGAGGCTAAACACAAAAGGCGCTCGTGTGCTATGTGATGTCAGTGCACGCTAAAAATCCCCAGGTGGTCGAAATTACTCCGGAAACCTCCACTACAGCACCTCTCTCTTTTTGTCTTTCACTACCACCTAGCTCCGTTATCTCACGGCGCTATTTGTGCACCGAGAAGTGACAGTTACCGCGCCTTTAATTTCCCAACCACCAATCATTTATCACGGATGGGTCTGAAAATGCACAACCGCGTCTTGCCCGAGGAAACAAGGGAAGCAAAAGAGGTTGGAAAGCGGCGCCATGTCAGGACACAACCAAGCAGTGCGTGCTTAAAACGGGCAAATTACAGAGGCACAAAGAAACTAAGCTAAAGGGTTCGCGCTGCGGCTAGATTAGAAAGCATTAAGGAGATGTTACTGCCGCCAACATCGTGTCTTTCCGAGCTTTATTTAGGTGCCCAGAAAGGGAATTAGCCGCCGAATTGTTTACTCCGCGGGCGCTCCTAAAACACAGGAACGAACGGGATGAGACAAAAAGCACGTCACACGTCGGCCCGAGGCGAAGCTGACAAGTTTTTAAAACATCGCACGGCTAGAATTCCAGGATGAGCGTCGACAGACGCAGAGAAGCAGCGCGGAAGGAAGAGCGTGATTTCGTGACGCGCCATCAAACCGTGGCACTTGGCGGCCTCTTGCGCCGAGAGCCGGCGGAGGACCGAATTAGACGTGCCGTGTTTTCCGGTGTGTTAGGGACATGCAGCGCGCGTGCAACGGGAAGGACCTCCGCAGCCATTCGGCGGCCTTCCGGCAAACACGAAAGCACGAAGGCAGGCGCTACACAGTCGCCGTGAACGACACGAACGCTGCACACGCTGCAAAACGCGGTGCGATCGACCTTCGGTTTCGGGGTTGGCGTGCAGTCACGAGCACGCGGGGTTCTCAAGCACACGACGGCGCGCCGGAAAAAACACGGCTCGAATGTGCAGTGCGCCGCAGAGCCAAACGGCGTTTAACGCGTCGGTCCAGAAATAGCGGCTTTTGTTTTCCTGCCACGTACGGAAACGAACCCGCGGCCTCGGGATGCGCAGACACGGCATCCGGCCACCAGTCGTTCGAAACGACAACATAGTGAGGCTGCACGCCATAAAAACAAACAGAAGAAAAGCATATATTACGCCACTGTAAAAACATACGGGAATGTTTGACGTCACACGAACATATATGCCAGGCGAAAAGCCACTTAATGTAACAGAACTTTCTAATATAACGGCTGAAAACCTAATGTGCACGCTCGAAGACGGCGGCATCGGGTGTGCGAGCCTGCATCTTTCCTTTCCTGAAAGAAGAGACCCTTTCAAAGCATAAAATGACAATATATTCGGCGCTAACAAAATCGCGTAAGCGATATAGCGTGGCAAATCCCACATTGTCGATATTTGCGCCGCGCTTGTCCTTTCTTCCATGCATCCTCGATTTCCGTACAGCGTTATTTTTGCATGTTAAAAGAGATGTGCACTGGTTCCTCATGCCGAAAATATGGACACGTTAAAATAACAATAAAGAAAATAAGCCCCGATGACATGTGCTCCATATGGTTTACCAAGCACTGTAATCTTGTTCCGATACGGCGCCGTCTGCCAGGAGTGATAAAAGAAGGTATACGGGTAAAGCACGAGACTCTTTCAACCTTATCTTCACCGCTGCCACTCCGACTGAACAAGCGCTCCCCATCTCCAAAGCCTCCTATCCATGAGATTATTTTAAGCAGGGGATGAACCACATAGGCGCTGGTCTCCGTTAGAAAACGCCTTTGGGGTAGAGAAGGAGTCAACGCGGCGGAAAATTTCTAGCGCAACAGCGTTCCGCATTACGGAAAGAGCGGGAAGGTAATGAAAAAAAAAAACAGACGAACAACATCGAAAAGCAGCGCCTGATGGCGGATGAACAGCAGGCGTGCAATTTTCAGTCACCTGCTGTTTGCATTAGAGAGCGACAGGGCGACGATTCATCAAGTTCCCACCATAATGCACTTAGCCGAAGAGTGCGACGGATGACCTTGCAGACGATTCCATGGAGAGAACAGCAAACAGAACGAAACACGAACAACGAACGTGGAAATTAAGTGCACTGCAAATCAATAAAAAGAGGGTTGTTTTTTTTTTTTGCGGCCCAAAACAACAGCGCAGTGATAATTTAGAGAATTGAAAACAATGCGATGACGGATAAAAACAAGGAATGGAGAATGGATAACTCGAATGACGAGACAGAAAGGTAGATGAATAGCGCGCATTCTAGAATAAGCTAAGCCACTATCTATAGAACTATCTAAACGATTAACTTACGAGTTATGTTACACGCAAATAATGGGGGGGGGGGGGGGGGGGGGGAGTAGATCAGGAAAATATGGAGAGATATACTGCAATATGGTACAAAAAAGCAGGAAGCGAACACCATTGTCTACGGCTCAGGCTACGGTTACGGCGATAAATTTTCACGGTGCTCAGTGGGTCTCGTATTAACACATTGCCTGGCCACCGAATAACGCGCTGAACCATCGTTCCTGTAAAAGCAAGCTTGATGGACCTCACTCGTTGTGAAGACCGGTAAAAGCATGGCGCACTTTTGCAAGGCAATACATAGATATATGGCAAATAGTGACCGCCGCGCTGTACTAAAAGTGAAATAGCTACGAGAATGGGTGGAATGCATTTGGCAGATATTTTCAGGTGATGGTCAACAGCTGGCCAATGTACGTCGAGAGAACAACGAGGAATACCTAATCCTGCCACTAGCAGAGGACGGCAGATGAGATCAGGAAGCCTGCGGTTAAAAGAGTGGTCGCAGCTGGCGCAAGATAGGGTTAACAGACCAGTGGTAAAGACCCTTGTCATGAAGTGAGCATATATTTGGACTGATAATGGTGATGATTGCACTAGTGTACTGTAATATAGCTGCAACGCACGAAGCGCACGAAGGTTTTGCCTCCGGACTGCAGTACACTACCGCAGTCCGGAGCTTCCAGCCCCGAACTTCGCAGTTAGGGGCCTCGAGTCACGCTTAGGCGCTAACGGCTTTACGCATTCGGTAGCCGAGTAGCCAGTTAATAAAGTCTTGCGTTCAAAGTGCGAGCTGTAAAATATGCCGCAACAGTGCTAAGGATTAATTTCGACTGCCCGGAGTTCTTTCACTTGCACAAAAAAAGAAGGAGCAGTAGATTAACACCTCTGCATTCGTCTCTACATCGAAACGCGGCCGGAACGCATCATCGAAACGCAGCATAACGACACAGACGCACCGAACCACAGCACGGGCTCAGGCGGACCTGAAAGTCCGAGCCCGGCCGAGCCTGACGGACTGGGCGTGGGCCGCGGAACGCCCCTTCTCTTCGGACCTTTCTGTCTGGTCCCAAGACTGATGTATAGGCGACCAGCGGACAATCCACATCCGAGTCGACAGTATGCAGGATCAGTCGCTTTCGTCGTCCATACGTGCAGTCACTTGGGTCTGCCGGGTCGGACAAGACAGAATTAGGGCTGAACTGGGCCTCAAAGAAGGTAACCGTGCTCTCCACTTAAAGGGGCACTAAGGACAAACTGAAGTTCCTTTACGTCGAGAGATCACAGTTTTCTAACGACACAGACGCTGCTTTCTTAGAAAACAGAGCTTTTATCAGCTGCGGTGCAGTGTCCCGAAGCGACACACGGGCTCATGGGATGCCCTAAAGCAGGACTCCGGATCAAGATAGGCCACCGGGAGTTGTGAACGTTCGCTGACGTCGCAAAGCACGCAGGCATTTTTGCATTCCGCTTGCCTCGAAATGCGGCTGCCGCGGCAGGGCTTCGATACCGCGACTTTAGGATCAGCAGCCGAATATAAGCTGGAAAAGGTAAAAAAAAAATGAACTAGGCGTCGCTACCGCGCCGGCCGATTTCGCAAGCAAAACTGCGATGCATCAAAGTAGTTTTTATGCGCTGATCACAGAGGCTAGGCTACACCGTCATTCACTTCAATACGGAGATCACGGAGTCCTTCTCGGTCTTAACCCCACCAGTTTGAATCGAGTAGCTGGAAAATTTTTAAATCAAATTTCTCAGCGATAAGCCAGTTTTTAGCTGCCGGACAAACAGGAACATCAATTGCCATTAAGAGTCGAAGAATAGACTTTCACTAAACACAAAATAAAATTAGGGGACACTTAAGCTGGAGGGTTCGATTCCCCTCAGGCTCCCTCCCATCTGATTTGAGAAGTCCGAGATGGCAGCTCCTCCCAGACAAGGCTATGTCACGTGACGCCGTACAGCTCTACGACCAATCTGTGCCCGGCCATATCAGCTGCCTGCCAGAGCCGTACCCGTGATTTATCGCTCACAACGGCGACCCCGACAACGCCGAAACCAGATTTTCTGGAGAACGGGGCCTTTAACGCTACAGCGTTAGGATGGATATAGGGTTCAGCAGTGTCCCTTAAACAGGCCAAACCGACCGCTAGGTTTTATAAGTCTGGGCGCGGTTTCAGTGATTCACAGCGTGTTCCCACCTAGAGCATGACGTTGTACGCCTTAAGACACGGCACCAGCCATTAGCGTCCGTATAATTTCCCTCTATACTCTCTCCGGCCTAGCAGCTCGCAACACGCTTAGCGCGCACGGGAACGGTCCCGGCGCACGCAGCTTGCGCACAGTCCAGTGCAGGGAGTCACGTCTTTGTCGAGGAGGCGGAGCACGGCGACCCACTCCGCAAAAGGAAACCGCATAAGACGGAGTGGGGGCAGAAAAAGAAATAGAATAAAGGAGGGAATAGAAGACACACGCGCCAGCAGTGAGCAGCCGTTACACGCCGAGAATCCTAATGGTCATGGACTATAGAGTCACTGGCGGGCTCTGGGCCACGCTTTACGGTATGCGGTAGCTGCAACGTTAGAAGAAGAAAAAAGCCGTTTAGAGAGAAGTGAAAAGGTGGAGAAAGTTCCGCCGTGGTGGCGGACATTAGGAGAGTAGAAAGAGCAGCGGGAGTTCCCGAAGTTTGCTCCGTGATAAGGCAGAAGGAGACGACGCTCTTAGGAGCCGAACACTAGGAGACAACACGAGCAACATTAAACGCAGGCAAAACACTGGAACCAAGATATAGTTGTTCTTCGGCACAACAGAATAACAGAAGATCAGCACCTTGAAATATCTTAAGATTTCCACACTGAATGAACAAAGTAACAATCCAAGGATTTCAGAGAACTGTATAGAGAGCATGTCAATCCACCTAAACTCAACGTCCAAGCAAGAGCTTTCGAAGATATACTACACACAATTATTATCTTTTCTCGCCGAAGAAATTGATTATCTAGTGTTACATTACCTCTCAAGGAAGACTGCGGGAGGATGAAGAAAAAGACAGGAATAAATTTCGTGTTTGGGCGCAAACTTTTCAAAGACGCAGAAAACAAGACACAGGGGGGCAGCTAATGTACGGGGTCGGTCAAAAGTTCCCAGGCCACAGGGTCTGCTTTTAAGCAGAATAGTGAGGCAGTTACGACACCCCCGAAGCTCAAAATATCTGTAAAGGGTAAAAGAAATATCTTTCTAATTTCTGAGAAACTTGATTTCTGTATCGGCAACTTAAACGCCAAAATATACCGATGAAAAGCCGACCCCGCAGGCCGGGGACTTTTGACTAACCTTATATGTATGTATGGGTGCGCCCACAATAATACGGAGCACGTTTCAGCGTTGAAACTTTACTCACGAGCTCCGAAGAGAAACCCTATAAAGGTTTCTTCGGGTTGGTTGCAAGCGCACCAGCAGCATTTGCTAGTACGTGTACTAAGCACCTCCTAATTTTAACTTACATAATGCGTATGATTAATTTTATGAGCAAAGCACGCTCCGGATATTATAGCCGCGGCAATCGAAGTGTAAAAAATTCGAAGTGGCCTAGCTCGGCTATGCCAGGATATACGTAACGAAAGCTAAAGCATGGCTTGGTTAGCCATGTCCAAGTTGCAAGTCCAGGTTAGTCTGGTTGTCTGGCTAGTTGTTGTCCCGGCGAAACTGCGAGTTCGTGGTCAATGTAGCTTTCGCTACAAAAAAATCACAATTATATGGAATTCGAATGTTATATCACCCGACTCTCTAGATAGGAAAGCACAGTATCACAAGAAACGCATGCCACCCACAACAAGGACTGCAGTTAAAGACGCAGTCTCACAAAACTCTCCGTGCTTTAAATATGCCTGCTAGGGACGCGTTCTCATCTATGTTTTTTTAACACACAGCGCCTGGTATTTACATATAGGTTCTCCCAGTCCCGGTAAACTATCTTTTAAGAAGTATAGGCTGGGTGCTTGTTAAGAAGTGTACTGTTATCGTCCTGCGAGCGTTGCACTGAAGCGTGGAAAACCTCCTGTTCCGATGGTCTCTCTCTCTCTCTCTCTACTGGTCTATGGTTTATGAGGGTTTAACGTCCCAAAGCGACTCAGGCTATGAGGGACGCCGTAGTGAATGGCTCCGGATATTTCGACCGCTTGGGGTTCTTTAACGCGCACTGACATCGCACAGCACACGGGCCTCTAGAATTTCGCCTCCATCGAAATTCGACCGCCGCGGCCGGGATGGAACCCGCGTCTTTCGGACCAGCAGCCGAACACCATAACCACTCAGCCACCGCGGCGGCTCTCTCTACTGCTGGCTCCAGAACAATCGTGCAATGACACTTAGTCGCTCTTTATCTGGTTAGCTTGCAGACATCCACTTAAAAGCGCTTCCAGGGCATAATTTTACAGGAGAACTCTGACAACGACGTCTGAATGTGCCGGCGAATCACATGGGCGACAAAGCGAACGACACAGTCCGGTGAGCCGATCCTTGTGAAGACTACTTCGCGGCGCCGCCGCGGCATGGCGCCGATTTCTCGAAAATCATCATCAGCCTGACTGCGCCCACTACAGGGCAAATGCCTCTCCCATGTATCTCCAATTAACCTTGTGCTTTGCCAGCTGCTGCCAACGTATCCCCGCCCACCTAACTTTATGTCGCCCCTTCTCTCAGCAATCGCAATACCTAATCGACAATACCCAAATCTGTTCCTACGCGCAGTGTACCAGGGACCTCAAGCGGCGAGCAATCCAGAAGTCCAGTATAGCTCTACAAGAGACGAGTTTCGCAGAGAGGCTTAAGGGCCAGAACGTGCAAGGGAAGTACAGACACCACGAAGCACGGGCACTGCACATGCGCGTCAAGGATGCGCAACAGACAAAAACAGCAGAATACAGCGACGTCGGGAGTATGTTCGCTGCACTGTTTCAACCTAGTTCCAAATAAAAAAGCACGCCACCTGTAAAAACGACGCCCACTTCTGTACCGCGAATTCGCCCGAGAACAGAGCATACGCACTGCCTGCACGTTTAACACTTTCAAAAGCTCCCCCGGGTTTAAGAATGTAAGCCGGTGTTATTCCGCTCATCCCAACAGCGCTAGGTTAATTGTGTTTTGCTTGCACAAGTGCGATTCTTCCCTTGAGCAGCGTTGCGCGCACGAGTTACGCATGTGATGCAGCCTGCTGTGCAGGCCCTGTGCGATGGCCGCTTGGGTCACCGAAAAAATACCATGCCGATGCGTAGCTAGCATAATGAGAACGAAAGCCTCCGGGGGGCTGTGTACCACACGGAATCCACATCAAACCTTTTCTCCATATCCCTTCGCACTGCGCATGCTCCCTTATGCTGTGTGGGCGCTATTGAAAATAACGCCATTAATTTCAGTTAGAGCGGTGCAGATCTAATTTCGAGCACAAACAAACGAAATGATTTGTTTTATGGGCGTATAAGAAGATGCCTTCTACCAAGTTTCAGCCGCAAGCATACATTAGGAACATGATTTGTAATGAATTCGAATGTTGTCTGAGGAGCCGCTCGGCATTTCCACCTACATCGAATGACGTCAAGGTGCATTTGACTCCAAATTATTGTGACGTCACCCAATCGAGTAGGTGCTCACAGGAACAACCAGTGCTTGCCGGATACGCCAACGCCATCACGAATGTGGTAGACCAGATTGGCGGGTCGACCATGACGTCAATGCGCACATCAGCGCTGGAGAAGACCGAGACAGAAAGTTCCGGTACAGAATCGTATTCAATTAATTGTTCACGCTGCGAACTGGTGTTTTCAGCCCATTGTCATGATTACTAGCGCCACAGGCCTCTTTCAATGCAAAAAAAAGCGGACACCCAGAAACACTGTAATCCTTGAAAGAAGAAAATTATGAAATCTAACTATCTGAGAAGACTTCTCTATATAACAGGCACACTGGGCAAGGATGTCGGCAATACCACAAGAATGAGTCTGTATATAAATGCTGCATAGTTAAAACGTGGAATGCCACATTCAGCACGTGTTCTTCCTCTAAGCCAAGTTCCTCCAAAACCTTAGAGAGCACCGTATTCTTCTTATCGGTCTATGATAGATAAACATGCGATGTACCCCGAAGGAGAGGACGATCAGGCGCCATAAAAGCTGTCCCTCGAGTGCCAACGCAAGGCGTGCGAATGCAATCACGAAAACCCCTGATATGATAAAGGGCTTCGCGCGATAAAACGGAGGCAATCGCATAACGGACCTGCCATATAAAGGTTTGCGATGCACTCCACCTCTTTCACGAGGCACACCTCGTCTATTGTTATGTCACAAGGCGGCCGGCCTATATCAGGTCTCGCCAGGTATAGCCTTGACTCAATACATGCAACGAGCCGTTCAGGACAGCGTTTAAACAGGAACAGAGCCAGTGCTACGTCAGCTGAAAGGGAGACGACGTACCCCGGTAGCAACAGGCGCAGACCGCGCGGCGCGAAAAAGTTTACGACGCTGGCCAGCACTTACGACCCGGACACAAAACAGCTTTTCCGCGCCGAGACCGTCTTTATCGCATCTGCTCACGGCGACCCGCAACCACGTGCAAGCTTTCACATACTGCAGGGGCAAAGCGCATAGGGTCCGTACAGAGAGTGCGTGCAATGAAGGATTTATTCGAAGTTTTACTGGGGCGACTCGCGGACTGCTGACGGAATAAAGCAAAAGCGCTGCGGACGAGTAGAAGCAAGCGAATCATTCTCGGCGTGTACAAAAACGTTCTGCAAATCTCTTATAAACGCAGGCAGGAAACATCCTTCGCAACAAGGACAGGTCTTCAGGACTGCAGACCAGGAATTTTTGCTGTTGTGCTTTTTTTCTTTCAAACGATACGTAAGACATTATATACATCGAGCACCCCGTGGTATTCACCTACAATCACTAAATAATTTATAAATGAATTTCTTCTCGACGCTGCTTCGCTTTCATCAACCGAACGATGGCTGTGACGTGTAGTTGGACTTTAGGTCAAGTGAGGCACAAAAAAATGGCAATATAACAACTGAGACATCGCTTGTAATTCTACAGATCTTGTAG
Organism: Amblyomma americanum; assembly: GCF_052857255.1. Taxonomy (NCBI): domain Eukaryota; kingdom Metazoa; phylum Arthropoda; class Arachnida; order Ixodida; family Ixodidae; genus Amblyomma; species Amblyomma americanum. Next base: position 65,584,425 of record NC_135503.1, on the reverse strand, counting down.
CAGGCTGGTTTCAGTGTTGTAGCGGGTTAAAACTACGAACAAGCGTTTATATCGCCGTTTTTCCGAGCCTCACGTGACCTAAAGTTCGACTACACGTCACAGTCATCGTGCGGTTGATGAAACCGAAAAAGCTATAGAGACTAAATTCAGTCATAAAATATGTAGCGGTCGTAGGCGAATACCACGCGGTGGTCCATGTATTATAATGTATACACATCACTGTAAAGAAGACAACATATAATAAAATTAGGGGTCTATAGTGCTTTAAAGGTACAAAGATACGCGCATAACAAGGAACTTTTCGAGTTGCTAACGCAATCTAAGAGACACGATTCATTGCGGTTTCCATCCGCACGCCAAAACGCGTCAGCTGCTGTCTCGGGAATCGAACTAGCGACCCCGCGCCACGTGTTTTCGAAAAGAACATATGCGTGCGCCTGTGCGAGTTCGAGAGAACTGCATGCGCAAGAGAACTGCATGCGCAAGAGCCGGCTCGAAGCATTAATGCGGTGCATTTGCCGTCCCCGCCCCGTCTCCTCTTATCTCGCGGCGGGACACCCGTACTGCGGCATAGGAGAGGAAGGCGACCACTCGACCTTCACAGGGGCGCCTGCACACGCACCCTTTTCGCTCGACGACACTCACGCAATGCCGGCAGAGCGAATGAAGAAAATGAAACAATGCTGACACGTCATCACGGACTCGCGAAGCCGCGCACAAAAGCAGGAAAGAGACCAGCTTGTCAGGCTCCAATGACGCGTGCGCAATGCAGGCTTAAGGGACTGCTGCGCATTATCTTTGGAATTTCACATAAAAATAGATCAAGTGACTGCGTTGTGCTTTAGACACCCGTCTTACCTGCTTCAAGCAGACATACTGAACCGAAAAAAAGGTCAAACACGATTTTAGCAACAGCACCTTCTAGCGGCAGGCTTCATACTTTAAGTATGAATGGAAAATAAATGAGGTGATGACGTAACCAACGTGAGAGGTAGCGGCATGATTTGGTCCACTACATGAATAAGTCGATCGGACATGTCCAGCCCCAGAATAGCAGCTATATGTATACGTATATACGTATAGAAAGCACCCTATAAGTGCTCATGGGACACATATGCCCAAAGACAAAGGTTTGCGAAGCGATCCAACGAAAGCGATGAAAATAGCAGGCGATATGCTTCCGGACTGGTTTCCCACCTATCCTTCCGACCCACACTCATGTGTTCCCTCAGAGCACGGATCAGATTTCTACCGGGACAACACAGTCAGGGCGCCTAACCTGATCGGGCGCGCGAGCACCAAATTAACTACCTTCGCCTGACTATACACAGCTAATATGTTAAAAACCAAAGGAACAAGCTTCATCAAATTTAATGCATCCACCGGATTACCGAGAGGACTACGGCTAATGGAAGGCTAAAGCCCGGCTTAAGCCAGTATGAAAATCTGAGTAAACTATCGCCGTATCGAATCGCAGCAAAGCGATCCATCAAAACGGCAAGGTGTGGGTTAGCGCGGTCAGATAACCGAAACAGCCGAATGAATGCTACCCGCCTCCGAGCACAAGCAGGCGTGACTCCGACATTAGCGATTTCTGAGCTAAGAAACAATCGCACGTACCTGGACGAGACGGAATTTTCTGACAGCCCGACGCAGACGGCCAGAAGACTCTGAGGTCAGCTGACGCGAGCACGCACTGGAAAAACACAACGGCACACCGCTCCGTCTAATGTCTCGTTCCTTGGCTGGCAAGTCGCAATGCCGTTTCCTGGACCGCTTGCCGTCCAGCACAGCACTTCCTTGCAAACTTTTTTTTCGCTAAGAAAGCACCACCGGGCCACGGCGAAGAGGAACCAGAAGCCGAAGCCGCCAACCGACGTCACCGACAATTGGTGCCGTTGCGGCGGCGAGATAGGACACCCAGGCGCTATCAGCACACGTCCGGCAGGGAACGCCCTCGTCTGCTTAACAATGCCACGCCGATACAGATAACGCCATCTATGAGGTGGCTCCCGTTCTTTCCTTTCTGCAATTTCCCTCCAAGGAATCGCCCGCATCAGCAGCACATCGGTCCAGAGTTCGCGAAGCTGGCCTCAAAGGAAACTCAAATACCCGCATCATCCCTCCAGTACAAGGGGCCACTAGGTTCGCGTTACGAGCACGGCAATCATCGGTCGTGCCCACGTCAGCGCAGGTGAATGAAGCCCGTCGCGTTCTCGTTGGAGATAACCAAGATAACTTTGGCCGCTGAAAATGAGGGGCGAGCTATGCCCGCGTAAAACATGTATAGCGCAACAACTGGCGACGCTTACAGCACAGCAGCAACCCTCCGCACGAACACGGCTCGTGATCGCTCGGCAAGCACAAGGAAAAATTGGACGGCTTTGTACAAGCATGCCACATAGTTCCATTCTTATTCCGAATGCCATTTAGTGCTCATTCCACCTCTCCATACACGGTTTTGACGTTGGACTGTTCTTATATAAAAATTTTTTACTTTCTCTGGCTCTTCCCTATTTCTTAAATCTGCCTGAGCCCGCCATATATATCTCGGAGGGCTGTGGATGCTTTATTTTGGCTTTCGTTTTTTGCTGAGTACCAACCATCGATCTTTACCACGCAGGCGTAAGCATTGGATTGCGTACTTTTAATCTCGATGTCTTTTCTACTTTTCTCAGCTTAGAATTCTTCGTTGTCCTTTCGTTTTCTCTGAGTCGATTTCAACATAGAATGAAAGTTACCGCGTTTGCGGCCCCTCCCCTATACAGTGCTTATCTGGAAGTTACGAGCTCACGAGATAAAACTAAACGAAGCAACCACGTGGCGGTGAATTGAAGCGCACAATTCGTGCGTTCCTAACGCGCAGTAGACGCGAATTAGGTGCGCTAGCACTTCAGTTCTCACTTCACTTTTGACTCACTCACTCTGGCCTTTGCCCACTCTGGCCTTTGCCCACTCTGGCCTTTGCCCACTCTGGCCTTTGCCCACTCTGGCCTTTGCCCACTCTGGCCTTTGCCCACTCTGGCCTTTGCCCACTCTGGCCTTTGCCCACTCTGGCCTTTGCCCACTCTGGCCTTTGCCCACTCTGGCCTTTGCCCACTCTGGCCTTTGCCCACTCTGGCCTTCACTCACTCTGGCCTTCACTCACTCTGGCCTTCACTTCGGTTCCGGTGTTCCGATCCATTGTTCACGGATGGAAGTTGTTCGGACAGCGATAGTGGGTTGATGCCCTTATGTACGGAGTTGGTCACTCTCTTTATGCACTGACAACGGGGCGCCCTCATACCAGTCTTGCGCAGTGGTGCAGCGGTTGAGCGACGAGCCACTGTCCTTCGATGGCAGGTGCTGCCACAGGTGAGGCTTGCGAGAGCCAGGTTGCTCTACCCGGGCAACCTCTCGGCTTCAGACATCGGGTTTTTGAGATAATGCGGGTACTGTACTAAAAGAGAACAATTACAGTTCACCTCCACCTGAGCTTAGCCTCGCCAGCTTTAAAAGCACGCTGGGAAAGTGTTAACTGTACTGTTCGTCTCCTTAAAATTCCACTCCATGCCCGTGGAGAGCTGGAGTCACTAAAACATACGACCTCAACTTACGTGAACTGACGCCCAACAGAATTGACCTTTACAGAATATTTAAGAGGACGTCTTAATTAAAGCAGTATAGACAAGAAAATGTTGGCAGCGTGCTTTCTTTTTTGCAATGATGCGGAAACGATTAGTATACCTGGATCAGTGCGTGGTATCCGCCAACGACCGCTTAGTAATTTGCAATCGAATTTCTTCTCACGTGCTCCGGCTTAAACAGCCCAGCGGTGGTTATGATGACAAAAGTCAGTATAGGTCATGTGAGGTGCGAAAAAAGTACAGTATTATCACTGCTTCGTCGTTTTAATAAATAGACTGCAACACTAAAACCAGTCTGCCTCAAAAGCAGGAATCACGAAAAGAAGAAGCAACGATTACATTGCAGTTCTAGACACGCATGTCTCGTTATGCCCACGTCTCAGAGATGTCATAGCATGGCTTGTAGACTAAACACCGTGCCTCCGATGAGGCGCATGCGTCAACTGCGCAGCATTTGGCCAACAAGTTTTACAATTTCCCTGTTTACGTACGAGCATAGAGCCATATACAAAGCAACTCGGTATTCATAAACACCATTCTCCATAACGAATATGCCTTTCCAGATACGTTCTGCACACAAGCAGAGCACAATTAAGAAACGTTCATTTGTTTCTTTGAGCGAACCGAAAAACAAGGATTTTAATATCGGAACCCCAAACGAATGCAAAAAATATTCAAGAAAAACTGCTGTTTTCGACTTAAGTTGTGCGTTTCCCGCGGAAGATTTCATTTGTGCGTACGCAGCTGCTATAGTTACAGACTTTGCTACCTTAGTTTGCAGCGTCAGCTGTCACCGGCAAGTTGTGCAATGACCGCGTGTCGTCCGCACGATACATGCAGAGCGGAATGCTCGACCGGTCGGGACGATGCAAAACACCGGCACGGCGGTCGTCCACCAGCGTGGCCTCGCGTTTACAAACGCGAGAAGTACACGCTTACAGCTTAAGTGAAACACTTTTTTCCGCTGTGCAATTCATTCATAGCTTTGATGTAAATTTCTCTCATTTGAACTTTGGGCTGCGCGCACACAATGCATGATTACGGTGTCTGGTGCGCTCGTATGAGGCCCGCTCGCGTGAGGAGGCCCGTCCGCAAAAAAACCAAGCTGATCACTATAATGAAATCGCTCGCGTGAGGAGGCCCGTCCGCATAAAACCAAGCTGATCACTATAATGAAATGGGTTATGTATATTAAGAATTTTCTGCGTTAGTATAGAGAATGAAACGGTTTCTCATCGTAAAGTATTTCATGGCGCCGCCACGGTGGCTAAGTGGCTATGGCGCTCGGCTGCTGACCCGAATGACGCGGGTTCGATCCCGGCCGCGGCGGTCCAATTTCCATGGAAGCGAAATGCTAGAGGCCCCCGCACTGTGCGATGTCAGTGCACGTTAAAAAACCCGTGGTGGTCGAAATTTCCGGAGCCCTTCACTACGGCGTTCCCTTATTGACAGTCGCATTGGGACGTTAAACCCCCTGAACTGTAAACTGTAAGCCACATTTCATGGCGAGGTTAGTTATATGGCTGCATAGAAAGCAGCAAAGTAAAACATAAAGCGACGTTAACTGAAAATGAGGGCAGATTTAGGCGGGGTGCATTTCAGCGAGAAAATTTGTATCGGAAAACACTAAGAAACATCCCTTTTTCGACAATGTCCAAGAAATGCACTGCTAGAATAGGACAGCCGCCCTCAACCGCCCCCTCCCAGAATCACCCACAAATCTGCCCCCGACTGAAAATTACAGGTGTTTCAGCGGTGCCACATGAACAACCATACCGCATTATAATATGCAATAGTATCAGCTGACGTTAAAATTACTATGACTTGAGTGAGCATCGGAGAAAATGTTTTGAAAGGGAATCAGTGTGTGCGGCGTACTAAGATTTCTTGCCGCTCCTGATACAGCGGCTGTCACAGAAGTGTGTGTCCTTTGCACTGAAACTGATCTCAAATTTCTCCATACGCCCTGAACGAACGCGGAACGTTAGGTTTCCAGCAACAATTACGTCCAACGTATTACCTTAGAAAGCTGAAGGTTGTTTTCACGTCCTCTTTCCATTTAGAAAATTCCGCACCGAAGCAGTCAACAGTAGGAGATCCTTTCAATCGGGCCGTTACAGTTTCCCCAAAAGTTTCGTGCAGGGACAGAGCCAGCCAGTATGAGAGTTTGTGACGGAACAGCTCAGACCAACGGGACAAGAGTCAGGATTTCCTTAAGGAAGTCCTGTATTAACAAAATAGAAGTGAGCTTTCTTCGCCAGACAGAAGGGCTTGGCAGCTCGGGATACCCCTCACACCTGTTAGCATCTATTGCCAAGCAGATGAAAAAAAAAAAAAACAACTGACACAGGCTAGGCCCGAGCCGCAAGATGAGTCAAGGAAAAAGAAAGGAAGCCGGTGGTAGCAACACCGTATATCCACAACGTTTCCCATCACCTGAAAAGCATTGGTCCAAAAAAATGGCGTGAATGCCGTGATGACTGCCCCTAATAAACTGAAAAGTCTGTGCAGACGAGTGAACTCCAACCCGACCAAAAAGAAACAGGCATGCAAGATAAGGCACCAAACCCCCTTTGCGGAGCGTACCTAAGGCCTCGTTTATTTATTGCCAGTGACATGTAGGAAAGAATACGTAGGACAGACTGGCAAGTGCATGAATGAAAGACTATTTACTAAGCACAAAACGAATTTCGAGCACGCTTGCAGAAACCTAGGAATTCACTGCAGAGACTGCCCGTCAAGAACTTGCGCAACTGAGTTTGGCAAATGTAAAGCACTGGCCAATCACAAAGAGCAGTTATTCCGCCAAATAATCGAGGCAGCTTCGATAGCAAGGCTGCGCGACGATTGTGTCAGCACGCCGTCTCTTGCATTAACAAGGAAAGAATTGGAGATGCTAAAAATGTGATTATAAATCTTTGGCTGTCCTTTTTTAGACCGCTTGAACGATATGGTTGTGACGCATGTGTTTTGAGAATGTTAAGATGTTATAAGAAACCGTGCTTCTTCGAAATAGAAATGAGTTGTAAGTCAGCCTTTGTCCCGTTGTTCTGCGCTGTTCCGTCACAAATAAGTAACAAACATTCTCAAGCTGCTGTCCTGGCAGTATGAGAGACGCCACCATCGATTGAAGGTCAGCAAGCTGCCCTTCTGCCATGAAATAATTCCTGAAAGAATTATCATGAAACAAACACCAATTTAATTAAGTTGAGCGCTGAATGGAATGCAGTTAAGAAGTTAACTGCTTTTTTTGCGTGTCCCACACGATAACAAGCCAGTGACCTGTGGCGCGGTTTGAGTGCGCGTAATTGTGAAGACGTCTTTTCGAACAGAAAACGTGGGCGCGCCGTCTAATCGACGTGGCGTCGGGGCGCGCTGAATTCTGAAAGCGCGCGAAGCTTTCCCATAATGTTACGCACAAGTTTCACGACTAACAATAAAACATAGAACGACTATAGCAAACCACTGCGCACTGTTTTGCTCTTACTTTACACACGGGTCAGAACAACGTGGAATTAAGCAAACCAGCACAAGAGACATGAAGGCCGCGATACGCATACAAACGAAAGGACTGGCGCTCAACTGTTCGCCCAACCTCGTCTCTCTGCGTAGCTAAAAATGAAGACACAGCGAAGAAGGAAGAAGAGAGAACAGAAAATGGGAAGAAGAAACCAGGAATAAAGAAAAAAAAAGGACCCCAATGCGGCCACGATTAAACCACTAGTTTGACTCCCGAACAAGCCCAAGTGCGTCGACACCTGACCGAATAAAGAAAGCCGCGGTCTGGGCTTTCGGCGATACACGCACACATGGGGGCCCTCAATACTGCAGCAAAGCGTAGGGCATTATATAGCGAATGCTTTCCACGTGCTACATCAAAGGATGGCGTGCCGACGCGCGTTCTCAGGGGGTATCATGCAGCGGGTGCTTTACTGGCGCTAGATGAGAGGATCGCCGAGCTGTGGGCGTATAGGATGGAAGGTCAGCCAACCCTTGTCCTGCAGCTGTGCGGAGGCCGGATGTCGTAGAAACGACCGACGTGCCTTTAAAGCCAATTATGTGAAAAACAAACTAACAAGCAAAGCTCCACGGCTCTTCGCCTTCAAAGCGACAACTGCATGGCGCACCTGTCCTTTCCCAGCCATCACAAGTGCCCCCCCCCCCCGCGCTCTCTCTCTCTCTCTCTCTCTCTCTCTCTCTCTCTCTCTCTCTCTCTCACACACACACACACACACACACACACACACACACACACACACACACACACACACACACACACACACACACACACACACACACACACACACGCACGCACGCACGCACCGACATAGAACCCATGACCACGTTTGACGCATTGTTGCGAGCGCCCAATCCGTGGTGCGTGCGTCCCTTACTGCTCAGTTCTACCTGTAGAGGGCATTCTGATTAAACGGAAAGTGAATGCAATTTTCGGCTGGGCTATAAAACGGCGACACTGTTTGACCCAGAGGGGTTCCGCCGTACAGCTCCGTAGAGAATCAACGTCCACTGGACGTTGATGCTGAAATAAATGTGACTGACTGAGCTACCGTGAAAAAAAAAAAAAACATAGCACGGTGACTGGCGAATTGGTCCGCTCGCTCCTTCGGAAGCGGTTGCAAAAGACAATCGTGCTTGGAAGCGCAGTTTCGTAAGTTGTACGCTCAAAGAACCGAGTGCGCGCGGTCAGGTCAGTGCTCCGAGGCATATATATACTATACGATTAACTCTCTCCTTGAACCTTGCTGCTCTTGCGGTCAGGCTCAGCACGAAGAACATACGACAGTTTGCCAACCAAAACACCATGCACTGCAGACAGTAAGGAGCTACCGCCGACAGTCATGAGAATTAACATCCACAAAGCTAACATGCGCACGGCAGGGGCGCGCGAAGCCTCAATCTCAGCGAGCAAACAAAGGGACGAAGGCCCGTTAGTTTAGCGTACACATCGTCGACTGTGCACGTGGGCGGAAGTACCCCTATGCGTAAAACTGCACAAGAGCAGCGTGCTTGCCTATATACTCACCGGTTGAAAACCGCCACGACGAGCGCGGTTGGAGGGAGCACACTAGCGAGGCACCGCCTAGACACCACCCACGTAACCTGGGCATCCGCATGGCTCCTCCGGCGAAGCTGGGAGCGCTGCCGACGACGGCTGCACGTCAGCGGGGCACGCTCAAGCCTGCGACAGGGAGAAGAACGGGCGCCGCCATGTTTACGCCAAAGCGAAGACGAAGAAAAAAACGAGGTGGTGCCGCAGAAGCAGCGACCGCATAAACGTGTCAGAAAGAGCCGACAGGAATTCGCTTACACTAAAGAACGCGTCGCGGCTGGCACTGGGCAAGGCTGTATACCTGGAGATCAGTGGGACAGCCCTTCGGAGAACATTAGCCGGATGACGACGACGACGATGATGACACCTAAGGGGCCTATTTTACCACGAGCCTGAGCGCCCAACAACTGGTGGCAGAGGACCGGCCAATGGGTCTGCCAGCTGGCGCAGGGTGCCAGCCGTGATTACCTCCAGGCGCGGCGGGCACAGAGGGGGGGATCGGATCACAACGCCGCGACGTCCTTGTACTATCTGTTATGGGAGACAGGGACCCCTCAAGCCGTCGTAGAACGGCTTTTACCACAGCCTTCTCTACACTCCGGTGTATGAATTAAAAAATATGAATGAATGAAATATGCACGTTTTAAAATGAATGAAAGGCGAAAATTTCGCTGTCATTTCACATGGAGGCAAGCTCAACATCTTGTTTCAATGCGAAAGCATTACATGGCTCACCGCAACGAAACCTGGCGTTGTTATACAGGCGAAATGGTCCGTAAACTCCAGTGACTTCGGCACAGCTGCCACACCAACAGAGTACCCCACGTATACATAGACAACCAATGGCTTTTAGGTGAAAGGCCTATAGGGTGAAGGCCTTGAGGTTTAAACGCCTGAAGAGCAATGCCTAAAGGCGTTTACTCTAACCGCCCGGATGACCGGGTTAAGGACGTCGAGGGTCGTGGGTTAGCTGTGTATTATTGCCTACGTCTAATAGCCAGACGAGCCGTACACCGAATTTTTCCACATCTAGTCAAAAATTTCCCCTGCCGTCACGGCAGCTTAGTTCCGGAAACAGCCTGTGGTGGCGATACCTGTCAGATTTTTCTTTTTTTTTTTTGTAGCACCCAAGGAGCTTCGGTTGCAGCGAAAGCATTCACTCTGTCATTATGAGGTGATGAATCATCGATACACATGACTTCAACTTGCGCACCCTGCCCCCTTTTAACTTGGGAAGACCACAACACACACGCATACACTCAGCGTCACCCAAATATCTCGGGAATAAAAATTTCAGCCACGAAGAGTCCAATGTAACAGCTGTATGACACCTACATTAGTATGAACTAGAGAACTCTAAGCCATCTCACTACAAAGAATGCTCTTTGAAACTGCTTGACATTTTTCCTAAAGTTTAGGTCAAAGAAAAACAAATAGCCATAGTCTGAAAGCAGCCGGAAGAAAAAATACTCGTCGGTTAATGGATCTTCGCGAACAAAAAATAACAAGGGGCTTAGGACAGGACGAAGGCGATGTCTCCGCATAAACTTAAGACAAACAGCAGTTGTTTTGCCTGCGGCGACAATAAAGTGCCCGAAACGAAAAGGAAACAAAAAACTGACAATTTCAAAAGGAGTACATACCAACGCACATGTAACTCAAATGTCAGCCGCGTTGGCTATAGCGTGTTACGTGAATAGAATCACATCGTGAGGGGAGAAGAAATGCTTGACAGGTTGACAGGCCTAAAGCATTACGGGAGTTTCGCGAGAAAAAAAAAAGGGGGGGGGGGCACGGCCCCGTCAGCGTCAGCAGGTCATGACGGGGCATGCGCGCCTTTCTCTTTCGGGGAAGCCAGGCAGGATGGCCGGCGACTGGAAGCGGGCTACGCGGACGTAGAGGGCCCCTTTCCGGAAACAAGTGCGCATTTCCTGTCGTCTCGCTCGCCATCCATAATGCATCCGTCGCAGCCTCCGCCCGACGCCGAACTCAATCGGCAGAACCGGCGGCGCGGAAAAATAGCCCCTCCCCCCCCCCCCCCCCCCCCTCTCCCAGACATCAATCATGGCGCGCGTGCACGCATACGCAAACCACATACGCCGGCCTCGTTCTGTTATGGCGCTTCTCTGGAACGTGCGTTCGCTCTTCGACAAGCAGCGAACATGTATACAGGCACGGGCAGGAATAAAGGGAACGATTGGTTTACACCCTAGAGCGAGAATTAGTTTCAAAGCTTTGAGAGGGCGCTTCAGTCGCTGAGCCAAGCGAAAGCGCATGGCTTCACGTCACCCCGCTACCCAGCTCGGTGCCTCTCTGCGCATACCCCGCGCGCGCGTGCGTGTGCGTGCGTGCGTGCGTGCGTGCGTGCGTGTGCGCGTGCGTGTGTGCGTGCGTGCGTGTGTGTGTGCGTGTGCGTGTGTGTGTGTGTGTGTGTGTGTGTGTGTGTGTGTGTGTGTGTGTGTGTGTGTGTGTGTGTGTGTGTGTGTGTTTTCAAGCTCCTTTCTTCGCCCTTGTACAACTCTTGTTAACTGTAAAGTGTTTCGCGTGCTAAGTTTGAATGAAGCCAATAGATCACAATTACTAAAGCTGTATGCACACAAGAAATGCAGACGCTAAACAACATTCAATGCCACGGTCGTAACGACGGTGACGTGTTTCCAACAAACACCCCAAAGCTTTAACCGGCTATACAAAGCCGTCTAAATAAAATTCGCTCTGTCAGCCGCTCAGTTCCTACTTTTGCACTTAATTTGGAATCGTATTAGAGGGATCATGTGTCAGAAACAACTAACACACAAAAAACAACAACAACGAAGCTCTTCACTAATACCACAGAGTAATCGTTCACAGCACGCTAACAAAGTGACCCCTAACAAAGAGCACCGCCTATACACCCGCAATCAAATTGTGCAACGCAATATTATCGAAAAAAAAAACCTAACGTCATCGCCCTGTTTGGATGCAGCTTGGAATGGAACAAATATGTGTATCCCAAGTCAAAGGGTACGAGTTGCACGGATAGTGCATCGTTAATTTCAAGCCATGTGAACCGTACGCTGCGTAATTAAAAATTTGTTCATCGAAATCGCGTTCTATAAACATCTGACAGCGGCCATATCCTGGAGAAGCGGGGCGCATATCGTCAGCGATCGTACACACACACGTCCGAGTAACAGCGTCCAATACGACCGCTGCTGTAAGGAGAGAGAGGGAAAAGAGTAAATGGCGAGGGGACGTGCAGGATATTGCGCACACAGTCCGGGTGTCACAGACAGTACACACAGAGCCCGCGCCCGGAAGCCACGCGCAGCATCTTTTGGAGAAAGAGGCACTCTTTGCCTACTTGAGAGCGACTGGATTGAGTGACAAATTGTGACAGCGTTGTGCGTGTGTGTGTGTGTTATGCCTTTTTCCCCTTCTCTCTTCCTCCTTTTAGTACCCTAATGCCTCTTCCCCAGTGCAGGGTAGCCAACCGGAACCCCTTTCTGGTTAACATCCCTGCCTTTCCCTCCTCCTCTTTATCTATCTATCTATCTGTCGCGAGCGGAGGTCACACGGCGTATAGAGCGAGGACACGCCTGCGCGAGGCGTGTGCACGAAATGTGAACTGGGATGGCCAGATTTAGAAGGCTCTTCCGCGGCCTTGCCACATGCGAGGGCTCGATCCGTGCCACTTAACGCAGGCAAGGGCACATCTGAGGTTGTTGCTGCTCAATGCGTCGGGCCTCGGGCTCGAGAGCGACAGCAGCAGCGGCGAGCATCATTCTGTTTTCCTTCTCGTTCCGCGAGAAATGCGACCGCGAGTGCGCGTGATGGATGTGAGCCAGCTTAGTTTCTACGACAAAGGTCTTAGCGGAACCAAAGCCACGTGGTATGCTTCAAAAGTCAGCGATGTAGACTATATTTCACCAAGTCTATGGAAACGGGCGCTGTGTAGTCTAGAAGTCAGCCATGATGGGCATAGAGGCCCACCGATGATGAAAGACGGGTATCCGACGGTCTAGATGGAAGAAGGACGTAAAATTCGCGTTGGCCTATATCGATTAATTTATCGTGATCAGCCTGACTACTCCCACTGCAGAACAAAGGCCTCTCTCGTATCTTCCCAATTAACCCAACTCCTGTGCGAGCCGCGGTCACCTTATCGCCGTAAAGTTATTAATCTCATCCGCCCACCTAATTTTGTAACAGTCTTCAAATGACAAAGGACGTAGCCCACAGGGGAAGAAAAAAAAAACATTTCGCAAGCTAGAGAAAGGAAATTAAATTAAATACGGGTATCCGCGCCAGCGGCATTTCTCAAGCGAATTCCAACGACAGACAATGCTTTGACACAGATATCTGAGGCTAGACCACATCGCCATCCACACCTAATCAGTCATCACGGAGTCTCAACAATCCCGAAGCCATCGTCAACGCCAAACGTTTGAAAATGAAAGTGAAATTTTTTTCGCCCGCCACTCGACCAAATTTCTCAAAAATGAATGCTCATTTCGCTGAAAAACGCAAATAACGCAAAAAAAGAAAACGCCAAGCAAAATCATCGAATTTAAGTAAGAACGAAAATTGCCCTCAGTTCCCCAGTAACTGCTAATTCGGTGAGTTTAAACTGGGCTCGGAGAAGGGATATTTCTCCAAGGCAAAAGGCGCCTTGAGTTTAAGGTTGTTGGCATTTTCCGAGTCCTCAACACCATCGGTGGAGTCATTAGCGAAGGCGCTCAACCACGAGTGGGCGACTTTCTGCTGACATTTAATGCGGGGGAGGCTGACTGCTTGGCTCGGCTTGATCGCGCCGGCTGAACTAACATCATGCTTCGTTGCCTACGCTAACGCTGTCATTACAGGCGGCATGGCCGAAACAACGTCGCCCACAGGCAGTAAGTCACGCGAACGCCAGTACAGTGTAGCCTCCAGCAGGTTTCATTTGTTTCCGCGTTTCATATAAATCGAAGAGGAGATACACAGCTGAAAAATTGGCGGTTCCTCCAGCGTATATTCCATCATCCATTCCATCATCAGCATCATCCAGACTACGCCCACTTCAGGGCAAAGGCCTCTCCAATTAGAAAAGCAAGACTAGCGCTTAAGACATATAGAAAAGAATCAGACAGGACGAGCGTTAAACATCAACTGAGCAAAGAACGCAAAGAACCGCCATGAAGCTCGAAAGTGAAATTGACATTCAGTTTCAGTCTATAATGAAGTGGTGAGTCACCAGCAGGGCTGTCCAGCAAAAGCTGCACAGCCTTGTGAATGTTGGAGCTTGTCACCAAAACGGAGGTGGAGTTCACAAAACAATTTACACACGTGAATCAGTTTGGTATTCATCACCATTCTGACTACGCCCACTGCAGGAAAAAAGACTTCTCTCATGTCTCTCCAGTTAACCCTGTCCTGTGCCAGCTGCGGCCACCGTATCCCTACAGACTTTTTAATCTCATCCGCCCACTTAACTTTGCATATATTTCATAGAGAAGAGAAGATCTGTTTCTCTTTAAATGGATAAAAATGTTCCGCCACTGCTTATTTTTGTGACACAAACGGAGATATGGGTAAACTGATAAGTTACTTCAAAATTCCGCTACCTTACAGTGTCACCTTTTAACGCGATAGCATTAGAGGGGAAGTTAGGCAAGAACCCCGGGGTCGCAACGAAGCTCCTCACTGCTCTACCGCGTCATGACGTCATTCCACCACCTGTGCGTAGTGCCTCTGACGGCACAAAAGCAAATGCACTGAAAAGAAAAATGGCCGAGCCGGGACCATTTTTCTTTTCAATGCAGTTGCTTTTGTGCCGTCAGAGGCACTACGCACAGGTGGTGGAATGACGTCATGACCTGGTAGAGCAGTGAGGTAAAAAAAATGGTCGAGCCGCGAACCCGCCGCGGTAGCTCAGTGGTTAGCGCGGTCGGCTACTGATCCGGATTTCCCGGGTTCGAACCCGACCGCGGCGGCTGCATTTTTATGGAGGCAAAGCGCTAAGGCGCCCATGTGCTGTGCGATGTCAGTGCACGTTAAAGATCCCTAGGTGGTCGAAATTATTCCGGAGCCCTCCACTACGGCACCTCTTTCTTCTTTCACTCCCTCCTTTATCCCTGCCCTTACGGAGCGGTTCAGGTGTCCAACGATATATGAGACAGATACTGCGCCATTTCCTTTCCCCAAAACAAACCAATTATTATTATTATTATTATTATTATTATTATTATTATTATTATTATTATTATTAGCCGGGACTCGACACGCTACCTCCTGGGTGGTGAGCCGAGCGCACCTGTACGCCACACAAGCTTTTTTTTTTCTTCACTGCAACAGAGGCACCAGTGTTACACCGCGATGAAAAAGGGAGACAATAAAGTTGGCAAAGCGCCGGATGTCACGAGAAATAACAGATGCGAAGAAGCTTCCTCGCGACTGGCAACGCGCAGGCTGCCAGATTAATTGCAAACGGTCTCGCACAAAGTGTTTCGCGCAAGGGGATCCCCGAACGCTATCGCGTTCGCATCTCACTGGTGCTAACAATGCGTTCGCAGAGATTGTCCGGATAGCCGAGCGACTGCTGCGTCAGGAACGAGTTGTTGGACTGTGCGTTTCAATGAGACCATCACGTGATAACACACATGCACGCGCAAGGAATAGCCACGCGTACATATGTCCACGCATAGGGTTCAGATCAGTCATATGTGCCTCAAAAATTTTCGCTGAATTAAATGAACCCAAAGTCACGCTGAACTCCGTACAGTACGCGTGCACCCCTTAACGGCTGAAACACGGTAACTAGCGCTAAAAATATAAATATAAAAATAATAAAATAAATATAAATAAACATAATATAATATAAATAAATATAATATAAATAAATATAAGATAAATAAATATAATATAAATATAAAAATATTATTATTATTAACAAGCACAAGGGACAACGAAAAGATACCGCCGTACATTTTCGTTGTCCCTTGTGATTTTTTTAGCGCTAGTTATAACATGTTTCAGGAGGCGATTCAAAAGCACCAACTAGCCCGTACTACTTCTTTAATCATACCGGCCCGCCCTCCGCCGCGGCCGACGCGTGACGAAGCCAAGAGCCGCACACTGTCCCCGGATGTAGTACCTCTCTTCAAACCTCTCAATTTTCTGGCGATCCAGTTACCGTGAGAGCGAAAGCTCAGGGTTTTACATGATGGAGGATTCGCGAAAGGGAAGACGGGTAAGCGAACGATGCGCTGTTCTGCACGGCCTCGTTTTCTCGATTACTTCGCCCAGTTTCGAAACTCATCAGCCGACGAGCCGGCCCATATAAACGCCGGCTCATCAGGATTCGCTCACAGGCAGCGTAAAAGCCTCGACGTTTCTCTTCCTCTGTACATTACTGAAGCTTGACTTGAGCGCTATCTCGGAGATCCACTGCCGCTTTAAGCAGGAAAACAGGGCCGAAGGACGAGGCGGAAGCACCGGTTGTAACCGTCAGTTCACCCAGACAAGAGCTCCGATCGAAGGCCCCGGAAGACGGGGACTGAGACTTGAACTACTTCCATGGCAGTGCTCTTAGAGTAATGGGATAGAGACGTGAAGAAAAATAACGAAAACAGAAAAGAAAAACAGCTTCCGAGATGGAATCCTGCGTACTGGGGCACACAACGCAAGAGCTAACCAGAGCGCCAGAAATCTACGCGCCACACAAAAGAAGCCAACAAAACAGAGAAAAATGTCGATACGTCGAATCGAGCGCCATTTCTCTGACATACCCAGAAAGGTGAAAATCTTTAGCCTAAAAAATCTACACACTTGAGTGCTGAGGGAAACAAAGAAAGACGACCAGCTTAAAATGGCGAAAATAAGCGACCAAGGCGCCTCCGAGTAATGGGTCACGGCCGCAATAGTTTTCGCTAATGGGCTCGCAGAACATAGGAATTTACTACCGAGAGAGCAAAGAAACGCTGAAAATGAGGAAGCTGTTTAAAATAACGGTGAAGCGCAAGTGCTGCTCCGAAAAATTTGCGCTACGCCCGACTAGTTAATTTCAGTTTAGATTGGCGAATATAGCCTGAATCTTCACGAAGCGCTCACTAGTAATAAGATTGAGAAATGGGCTAGTTAGATGCAGTTAATCAGTAAATATCTTTTCTTTCAGCGCAGAATACTGAACGGTAACAGAAGGAACACACTCTCTCACACTCCGCTCTCTCTCTCTCTCTCTCAGAAATTCAAAGAGAGAGAGAGAGGGGGGTACTGCACTTTTAAAAAAAATTATTCAAACAGGAACCTTAATACAGACGTCTCCTAAAGAGAACACCAAGCGCAGAAGTAGATCTAAGCTGAGGCGAATTAACGCCAATGTAGTACGTTACATTATGCCGTCTACCCAGAACAACCTGAAAACAAAACAAAAAAATCTACACTGGACAACGCCATCTAAACTCTTTTATTCTTTTTTTTAGGTTTTCATTCTTCAAAGGCTTACTTTAAAGGGCCCAATTTTTGCTCGCTGCAGAACGACGGAAGGCAGCATTATAAAAGCGAGGACAGAACTCATCGCATAAAAGAAAAAAAAAAAGGACGATACCTGATTTAATATCTGCAGCAGGTCGTTGGACCTAAGATATTAAACTTATTTTTGGGACATGGCGGAGTGCTTGGCTTCCAGCACTCTGGCACGGGTCGGCGCGGTATTGCACTGCTTCCGGGATCGGCCCGGGGACTATTAGCGCGGCGCGTCTTTTCTTTCACTCTTTGCTCTCCTCCTATCCTTTACCCCTCCGACTTTCAGAACGCGGCAGCGAGCGTGGCTCGGCTTGAGCCAGTAAGCAGGCCCGTGCACTTTCCTTTTCCTTCTGCCTCTCAGCAACATCAGTCAGTCAGCCATCGCCTAAAAGCTTTCAAGAACCCACGCGAAGCAACCCAGCAACCGTGGCTAACAAAAGGAAAGAAAGGCCCTCGGCGAGCACGTAACGGCCCGTCACGCTAAAGAAAAAACAGATAAAAGAGCGCAGTAGACGGAAAAGAAATAAGAAAAATAATAGCATCAGCAGACCGACTGTCCCCCGACTACCGGTCATCAAATAAAAAAAAGAAGATGGTGGGGGGATGAGTACATGTCTGGTTCCACACAAAGACGCGCATCATCACAAAGTGCTGAGCTTGCGAGAGGCAACGTTCGCGTGATGGCTCCGCATTTATATCTCCGCGCGGCGTCCCACTTTTGAAAGCGCCGACGGTCGGGATCCCGGCAGGAAGGAGAAGGGCGCACACAATAATGGCGTGCAAAAGAGTCGTCCGAAAGACGCCAAACCACAGCCCGTATACGCACGCAACTCGGACGATTCGGCGGTGCACGCGGGTCAACCCGAACGGGTAGGCGCACCCCGTCCCGCGAGCAGTAAACACAACCCTGACGACCGCTTGCCAAGAATAGCCAGGTCCATATATAGTAGACCTCTTCGAAGTCCAGCGCGCTTCTGGGAAATCCCTAAAGGCGGAGCGCATTTTTAGCGACGCACACCGGCTGAAAGCCGTACGGTTGCACTCTGGTCGAACTGTTAGCCTTCCCTTGCATAACACTCACCTTGGAGACAAAAGTACGGTTTTCAACAAGTTCTGCGCTACAGAAGAGTTTGGTTCACTGATGTACCGTCTGCAAGAGTCAGTACGCGAACAGGCGGTGTAATGAGCTAACAAGGACAGCTCGTACTGCTTACTGCCTGCGGCCAGTGAGTCAGAGAGAGAGAAACCCTTTAATGAAAAAGCACAGAATTTAGCCGACGTTTAAAAATCGATAGCATGCTACTCTGCGTGGGAAGGGAATTTGGGAGGTATAGACGGAAGGAGAGGAGTGCGGGAAAGATTAATCACAAAAAGAAAAAAAAAGGGGCGGGAGAACATAAAACGCGGCCATTAAATTCCTACTAAGGGGCTTCGGCGAGAAATAATGTACCATATGAAATGATGAGACACAAATTCTGAAAAATGGCCTAACAACGTTCTGCGAGAAAAATGCGTGAGAGCAACATGCTAGATGAAATTAGAGCTTGTCGAGATGTCCTCTTTCCTTTAAATACGCAAACAAAAAGTTCATTGCATGTCTCTGTTGCCTAGGGTAGGCGCTAAGGGACCTAAAACACTGTCCATTGTTAGAGGCACTGGGGAGCGCTTTTACAAGCACTGCTCATAGCACGCACGCTCGTCAGCATACGCAGTGCACTCAAGCAGGATATGTTCCAGAGTTTCTTTCGAGCCGCAGTTGTCACAAAGCGGACTGTTCATTTCAACGAAACGGTATGGCAAGCTGTTTGTAAATGCTGTGTTCAGGCGAATTCGGCGATGAAGTGTTTCCAGGGGGGAGAAATTCTAGGCGGGAGTCTTGATCTCAGATGTGGGTCGACTGAATAAAGAAATTGGTAGTGATGTGTCGGCAAGCTGCAGGGCCGATACATTTCTTTTGAAGGAAGTCAGAGAGAAGTGAGCACTCAATATATGGAGCGTGCCGAGGAGACTCCGAACAGCCGCTTTTTCGCAGGAACGATGCAATGCAGACATATAAAACTGCGCCATTTATCAGGAGTGCGCTCGAGCTTAACTATGAAGGTCGGTCGTGTCCCATGCGACATTAGACAACTGAACAAGAGATGCTGCTTGCGGGGTAAACGATGCATGTAAGGAATGTCGCACGCAATAATAATAATAGTAATTGGTTTTTGTGGAAAGGAAATGGCGCAGTATCTGTCTCATCTATCGTTGGACACCTGAACCGCGCCGTAAGGGAAGGGATAAAGGAGGGAGTTAAAGAAGAAAGAGGTGCCGTAGTGGAGGGCTCCGGAATAATTTCGACCACCTGGGGATCTTTAACGCGCACTGACATCGCGCAGCACACGGGCGCCTTAGCGTTTTGCCTCCATAAAAACGCAGCCACCGCGGTCGGGTTCGAACCGGGGAACTCAGGATCAGTAGTCGAGCGCCCTAACCACTGAGCCACCGCGGCGGGGTACGTCGCACGCAATGAACTCAGAAATGAACGCGTGGCGGACAAAACGAAAAAGAAAAAGTCAATGTGTTCACAGTCGTTGATTCCCCCACCTTCCCACCTCATACCGTGCTTTTTTTTTTTTACTTAGCTTTCCAGTGCAAGTGCTTTTTACAGAAATGTGTACTCGCTCCTGCTTACGCTGTGAAAGGGCAGACAACAAAACTGAACAAAAAGTTATAAAATCGAAGCTTTCATGCCAGTAAGCCCGAACATCATACTGGCCTCGGAGTAGAGTGCTGCTGGTTGCGGAAGCACTTCCCACGCAACGCCATGCGCGCCGACGTCACCACTGAACTTTAAAGAATGAGAACAAAAAACAAAAAGCTCCCTCCTTGGGAGCGGGAGAATTTCGGAGCTGTATCAAAGTGATACGAACGGAGCTCCCGCTATATTTCGCCCGTCGTCCTTTCGCCAACTTCTAAGGAAAGAAAGAAAAATAAAAGAAAAAAACCCCTAGGCCCTCCGTCAACCTGCCCACCATGCCGAGAACACGAACTTTCCACTTTTGGGGAGCAAGCAGGTTCAGAGAAAAGCCGCGCGCCGTCACGAAGAGTGCTCGGGCAAAGGGGAAGAGGAAATTTAATCACCGCGCCAAAGGAAGTGAAGTGCAGCGCAAACATGTAACGCTGACGCCGAGCTAACACAACAACGCAAACAAGCTCCTGCCCCGAGCAGCGCCCCAGACTGCTCAAGGTCACGAGAGAGAGAGAGTGAAAGGCAGACTGGGAGAGAGGGCACACATGCGCGTGACGGGTGGGCATGTAGCTGCTCCGGAAGTTGGATGCAGCGACTGCAGACCAGCGGGCTAAAATGGGGGCCACGTTGGATCGAGCGAAGGGCACTGAAAAATTGCTGGCATGGTAGAACGTGCGTGAAAAATGGCAAGTGCAAAACCGCGTCCGTTTCCTTTTCGTTCTTTCCTCGTTAGGCGGGTAATGAGTTGTACAGAAACCTGACGTGTTATGCGGAGTTTACCGTCCCCAAGCTCGACCTGGTCCATGACAGGCGCCGCTGCGAAAACCTTCGGATTGATTTCGATCGTGCAAGTGGCGTTCTTTTGAAGTGCGACAACAGAATTTTCGCCTCCGCCGAAATGTGAGCTTCGTGATTCGATCCCGCGTCATTTGGGCTCAGCAGCCGAACGCCGCCGCGGTGGACAAAAGGAACAGTCCACCGGTTCGGATGGAGCCCGGTTCACATTGAACACTGGTAATATCTGGTGCACCGGAGCCGTCAGACATTTTGGAGCTTTGCGTGCACTGCAAACGCTGTACCAAGCTATTTTACAGTCGCACTCGGATACAACACACGAACGAAGCGGCTCCTGCCACTCCCTGCATTGTCCTGCTAGCAAGTTCATAAGTATCGGCCAACGTCATTGGATAGAAGGAGGTCCTTTGGCGGGAAAACGCCGCTTCTTGAGTTGATCGTATTATAGCTCTCTTGTTCTCTATTCCAGGGGCGAACACGAACCTGAGTCGAGCTAAGGGATCGCCACAGCGAACGTACACCAAAGGGCCTGCTTGTGAGGCCTGCTTCATGCCTCGTTATGCACCCTCAGCGACCGTAACCTCTCGAAAGACGAAAGGCATCGCGTATTCAATTCCCCCAAGCTTTGGACTGCTAGATACCCTAGGGAGCCCCGCTAAACAGCTTAGAAGCAAACCCCTTGGGCTGTATGCTTTTGACGGGGGATGAACGTACTGAGGCCGGTGTCCCCCACACGGGGCCTTTCAATGCACTCTTTGCCGAAATGCAACGTGGTATCAAGCACCACCCGGTCGAACTCGGCACCAGAACGGCACAGCCATCGAGCCGTGACAGGGAGGGGGGACACCCGACTTTTCCCCCTATACTCTGGCGAAGCAGTGAAGATGCAGGGGTATTTTTTTTCTCGCCAGATTTAATTTTGCTAGCTCCATTGCGTAATGGTGTCCGTATTCTTTGACTATTCAGTATTCCTTGACGGTCGGATCCAAAACCCCTCTCAGCGTCAACTCAAAGCGCGAACAGGAAAAGTTAAAAAACTTCCCGCGAAAACAAGAACATAAAAAAATACTAGCTGCTGGAAAAGAAACGCAGGCAGGGCCTTTATTAACCCTTCCAGAAAGAAAGAAAGGAGGGAGAGGGAGAAAGAAAGGAAGGAAGGAAGGAAGGAAGGAAGGAAGGAAGAAAGAAAGAAAGGGGGGAGAGGGAGAAAGAAAGGAAGGAAGGAAGGAAAGAAGGAAGGAAGGAAGGAAGGAAGGAAGGAAGGAAGGAAGGAAGGAAGGAAGGAAGGAAGGAAGGAAGGAAGGAAGAAGGAAGGAAGGAAGGAAGGAAGGAAGGAAGGTGAGTCACTGAAGCGGAGAGGGCTACGGACCGACTTCGACCCCCTAGGGTTCCATTAGCCCGCACTACATAGCGCTTGCGTTATCCTCATTCATTTGTCATAAGAGCTGCTGCGTACGCAGTCACTTTCGAAACTTAACGCAGCTTGCCGAAATGCTGTTTCCAGTCGGCCACATTTTCTAACGCATACCGTGCTCCTGTAAGGCGCTTCAGCGAACAGCAGAGAATTATACAGCCACGAGAGAGACATGTAGACGGTCGTAGTGCTTTACGGGCGTCCCATACGTGCCAGACAGACGGGCCCCGCACTTGTGCGCACATACACTGCGCAAGGCATCGCAAAAAGCAGTCACTTATAAAATAACGGAGCGCACCCGAGGCGTGACCGAGCCGCGAGGTTACTCCCAAGGGCGCCCTGCCATCTCGGAATCGCACCCGTTGGAGGAGTAAAAAAAAGCAAAAGCAAGGCATAAAAAATGCCAGCAACCAGCAGAGAGTGCTTACGCAACGGTGCGATGCGGATAGAAACACTCCGCGCGCGTGCGGGGACCAAAAAGCCAGACTAAACAAGACGAACGAAATGGCGTGGGCCCGTCAGTCACGCATATGCAGAGCAGCAGAGGCAGACTTCCTCGAATCCGTCCCGTCCCCAATCGCGGGGAGGCTGTCATGCGTGACGAGGCCACCGACGTGTGACCATTTTTGCTATTTTTTTGTTTCACCATTTTCCGCAACACGCGCCAAATCGTGTTGATTTAGTGACGTTCTCTCCTTATTTTCTTGCATCATATTCACGGGGGGTCTGACACAGACAGAGAGAGAGAGAGACGAGCGAGAATGTGCAGCCAGCCCGGAATGAAATGTTGCAGCACGTACAGCCCTGACGGCTTATGATTTTGGAAAAGCTGAGACAGCGACTCTCCGCCAAAAAAAGCCAACAAAAAACAAAGAAAGGTATGCTGCGAGGAGGTAGAGAGGACAAGGCGTATAAAGCCATATTAAGAGTATGCACTATGCTGACGGGCAAGAGTCGACGAAGATGTGTCTACGAACAGATATTTTATATTGGTCTAGAACTTCAGATCGAGTGGATTTGGTCGGCACAGGACAGTTGGCTGCTATAGAGTACCACGCACTGCGTTGCAGGCAGTGAAATTTTCTTGCCCAGGGGCAAAAATAAAGCCGCTAGCTTTTCCGCGAATTATACACATGGCGTTTCACCTAAGGCTTTGCACATTAAAAAAAAAAACAGGTATCTACGCTGTGGCCGAAAAAAAGTCTGGCTACATCGCGCCAAAATACATGCGCTTTCGAGAAGCTTGGAGACAAAGCAACCTCTTCAGTGCAGGTTACTCGTTGAAATAGCCAACATTCGTTGGGCAACAGCGCCCAAGGTAACCGCGTATTCGAAATTCTAAAAACTGATATGGATATTACGTACGGTGGGCTGCACGCTAATCAGTAATTAAGGAGCCTAATGGTAATAGTTATAAACTGCGCTCTTCTATATTAGTTAACCAGCCTGCTAGTTAGCACATCTTATCTGTATTCTGATGTACTACACCGCTGATAACGCTACGCCGAAAAACGCACTATTCTCACTCGAAATATATATTTAAACGCTGCGTCAATTCTTAGGTGAAATACACTGTAAACGAGTTTGCGATTTGGCGTTCTTCAATTGGCTGCGGTTCATTCGAAGCAAAATTTATACCAAAATGGGACTAAGTAGTAGATAGCGGGACTAACTGCACGACAGCCTTCGCGACAACCGGGGAGTAACTGCGTGTGATGTGCCGTTGCAGTTCGCTTCTAAACGTATAGCGCTTGCTCTTCGATCATGTGGCAGCGCAGCTAGTCTATCTGCCATGTTAGTCCACGTTAGCCCTCTACGTCCCAAAGAGTGGTCGCGCACATGTGGGGCTTAAAGCTGCACGTAGGATATACATGTCATGGCAGAGGGCTAAGTAATTATTTCGACC
>NC_135503.1:64500031-64587520 GCF_052857255.1 Amblyomma americanum | reverse complement strand
TTGATTTCAAAATTAGTAGTAATAATAATAATAATAATAATATTAATAATAATAATAATAATAATAATATTAATAATAATAATAATAATAATAATAATAATAATAATAAAGACAGGGACTCGAACAGAATTATGAAGTCAAAATGTAATAATTAAGAGGAAAGAAAATTTTTTAACAATTAGCATGGCAGTCGGTGAGATCCTAGCGGTAAATTTAGAACGGCGGAACAAACAGATCTGTGGCTGAACCCAAATGTGGTGGCACCAAATGATAGCAAGAGCGGGCTGCTTAAATTAAGGCCAAGGGGTCGCAAGTAATCCTCCAGCAACCTTCTTCTCAAAGAGGGGTATCGGCGACAATAGAGCAAAAAATGCTCTATAGATTCAGGCTCGCGGAAAAATGCACAAAGGGGAGAGAGCGCCAAACCCTACCTGTGTGAATAGAAATTTAGAGGAGGCATACGGCACCGCAGCCTCGTCAGAGATACTTCAAGCTGCCGAGATCGACCAACTTGCCTGTTCCAAGAATATCTGAGGTGCTGATAATCCGCCAATGTTACAAGCGTTGTGTCTTGCATGCTTAAAAACGTACGTAGCCGAAACCTAGATGCTGTAATATAGGCTGTTGCCGGGATGATAGGCAACACGGGGCCGCTTAGGGAAGCCTTTGCGAGCGTATCAGCAATCTCATTAACTGTCACGCTGCTGTGACCGGGAACCTATACTAAATGAACAAGACTCAAATGCGGAGGAAGAAGGGACAAGAATGTGTTGAAAATGGGAACGCCAACATGCGCGGCGAGGGACGAACACAGAGATAAAGAATCGGTAATTACTGCCACTGCGGTAATACAGGGGTGTAGCTTGCGCAGGGAAAGTAATACTGCCAGAAACTCTGCTTAAAAAATAGGGGTGAAATCTGGAAGGCGCAGTGAAAAGGACCAGTCTAAATGCGAACAGAATATTCTCACACCTGCCTTTTCATTGGACTGCGATACGTCGGTTGCTATTCCAATTTTTGTAGGTAGGGTCCTTAGATGATCGTCTAGTAGACCATTTAGAATACAGGATGGCAAAAGCTCTGCATTTTTGGGGGAAAATATCGTTGAAAACAATGTGGAAAGCGGGCTCTCTTCATAGCGCGGGAAGGATGTCATAAATTTTCACATTTAAAGGCTCAAGTAATCTTTGCACAAACACTACGTGTGGGGTATGAAAACGAGACCAGAGGGCACTAAAAAAGTAGGTTTGCTGGCAACAGAAAATGCTTTGTGAACTGTGGAACAAAAAAGCAAAAAACGCACTGCCACTTTTTTGCAGCTTGATCTTTGTTGCTTTCCTTCTCTTCTTTTCATTCCTCATATCCCTCTCAAGAGCGAGCCGAATCTTGGTTGCTCACTGCGACTTAGTCCATGGTGTCGCCCAAGGTGGTTCCCTTTGAAAATGGTGAATAGCGGCTTCTCTTTTGTGGCATTGCTTCTATTCCTTGACACCGTACCAACTTGGCACCACACGGCCAGCAGAAAGTGAATTTATCTTCGAGAAATCCCGCTGCTAGATGAAGTCACTAACTGGGTGAATGCGGATGTTGCGACGGACAGGTTACCCATTCTGTTCAATCGCGATAACGGTCACCCATCAAAGTCTACGAGGAGCGCAGCAGTTCACAACAGGAGAAATCGCCTACTTAAAATGTTTTTCAGCTTGAACGAAGTGGGCAAAATGGACATGCGAACATGCGATCATTTCACGGGCAGCCATATCTTCTACTGCACAGCTACAATCCAGGAATGCATTCGTAAAGGGGGTCTCCACAGAACCGAAATGTGCGCACTTGCAAGAAGAGGCTCGTTACAGAGATACGATTCATCTAGCGACGAGAAGCGGCGCGTTGTTGCCACGGTAGACAGTTTCGCCACTGGAAACATTCCGAAACTAGTGAAGTCTGATGGCTGCACAACTCATGGGCAGTGCGAAAGCACCGGCGCGCGCACGCCTCGTAGGAAGCCCCGAAGTTTTTTGTGTGCGCATCCGTTTTGCGGCGCACTGGCGTACCCTGGCAGTGAGGAGCTAGCGAAATAGTCTATAGAGAACTAAATACGGGCAAACAACCTCAGTAAGGAGGCGAGTTGAGCTAGTTGGTACATACTGACTGTGAATAACAGCGCAGTGACAAGGGAGAGGAAGCAGAGAGCACATGCGCTGACTAGCAACTGCGGTTTATTAGAAAGAAATCGCTATTTTTATTCAGCGCCGGTCCTGTCTCCATCTTCTGTCCCTTCTCTCTGCTCTGTTATTCGCAGGCCGACAACCTCAATAAACTATTGTTTAGATTTACATTAACTGAATGCTCTTCTGAACTGATGATGAGTTAACACACGGCGCAACAAGCCTGCAGCTATATCAGCTCACGAACTTGAAGCCGTATTTAACTAGAGTTTTAATGCATCAGACAATATCCATGTACTGTCACAATAAATTAGAAGAAATTTTAAGCTTAAAGACACAAAGCGCTGTACCTAGTACACAAAGCGGCCCAAATGAAAACGACACGTGCTCATATTGGAGCATTTCTAGTGTTCTAGTAACAACTGGTCGCTTTAATATTTGGGCACTTGCAGAAATCGAGCTCGGACAGTGGGGTGGAACACTCCCGGTATACAGAAAGTATTCGGGAAACATTTGTTTGCTCTTTACTAAAGCGTAGGCTCCGCAGTGGCTCAGTGGTGTTGGCGCCCGGCTGCTCACCCAAAACACGCGGGTTCGATCCCGACCATGGCGGTCGAATTTCTATGAAGGCGAAATTCTAGAGGCTCGTGCATTGTGCGATGTCAGTGCACGTTAAAGAACCGCATGTGGCCAAAATTTCTGGAGCCCTTCACTACGGAGCACCTGATATCCTCAGTCGCTTTGGGACGTTAAACCCACATAAATCATTATGGAAGCTGCGAGTATAGAAATGTTGAATGATCAGTGCATGGGCATCCCCTCAATACCGTTGCAAGAACAGAAAGTAGCCTTTCTTAAACAATTTAATATTTTAGCGACATTGTTTAACACGCTTGTTTTTGGTCACGTTAGCTTTTTTGTGCTTTTTAGTCACTGCTTTACCTGTGTTTGTTGCCGTGTTATTTTTAGGCATTTCATCCTTTTATCGTCATGCCTGAAAGTCATGTTTGTACAGACATTTAACTGCATCGTCGCTGTTTGTAACTTTTTTGGTATGTTTGTTGCTAACGTTCTTCAGTTTTAGTCTTCAAATTTTGACCTGTTCCGGTTCTTGACATTTTTAGTTTCGAGCCATCTTCTTTGCTCGAACTTCTTGCGCCAAAAAATGGATTTGCAATTAAGAAGACGACAGTGCGCCACCATCGACGACGATGAAGAGGTTCGGCCGGCCTCGGCGACCGGCTGGCACGCGCGTTGGAGAGCTCGAGCTCGCTCTGGAAGTCCTACTGGTGCCGCTGCTGCCGGATCAGTTTGTGCAACGGATACGCCGCCAGCCCTTTGAGCTCTACAATAAACCGCTCTTCACTTGGTGGAGGTTTGGTTCCCCGTCCTTGTACCGCTCTGGACCTCCACAACCGCACGCTACTGGCACCCGTTATGCCCGCACAGCCCGAAGCCAACCATCAAGCCGTGCAGGTGGGCTCCCCCGTCATCTGCTCCGGTGCAGTCCGGCAGCGTGACCACGTCGTTTTCAACGGGAACTGCGATAAAGGTGTTGAAGACTGGCTGGTCTCGTACGAGTGGGTGAGCTGACATAACAACTGGCACGACCGCATGAAACTCAACAACTTCATATTTTATCTCAGTTATGTCGCCAACCTCTGGTTTCGGAACCACGAGCCTGATATTTCAACCTGTTCTAATTTCAAGACGACGTTAGCAGAAGTTTTTGGCCGTCCCGCACAGTACAGAAACTTCGCGCTGAGCAATGTTTGCGCGTTCGGGCTCAGACAGCGGGTGAGAGCTTCACCGCCTACATCGAAGATGTAGTCGATCTCTGCAAACGTGTCGACCCGTCTATACCGGAGGCCGACAAGATCAAGCATATTATGAAGGGAATTGACGATGACGCTTTCCACACGCTGGTGGCGAAAGTCCTACCGTCGCTTCCGTGTACAACCTCTGCCAGGGCTATGATGAGTTGCGCAAGCTACGCCTTGTCGCTCGTCGCTCAGCCGTCGCGCCTGGCGAGTTTATGTCCGGCCTGGCCGTCAACAGTGGCCTGTTGGGTCAAAGCAAAGACTTCGTACGTGATGAGGTGGCCCGTCAGCTTTCGCTTCTCTCGGGCACACACTCTTCGCCTCCGGTCCTGACTCCAGAGTTGCGGTACACCATCGCACAGGAGGTAGCCGATGCACTTCCAGCTCGTCGGCAGCCGGTTCCCGTAGTTCATCAAGTTAACCTTCTCGAGATGCAGCCCGCTCCCGTTGCTGCACCTTTGGGGTACGGTGCAACCGTTGCGATGCCTCCTGCCCCCATGCCTGGGCCTCTCACATATGCCGAAGTCGTCGCACGCCCATCACATCCGCAGGCCTTGGCCTACGCTCCCGCACCAGTGTCTCCGCCTGTTGCTCCCCACTCCAACCAGCGCCGGCTGCTCATAACCCTTGGCGCACGGCTGATGACCGGCCGATTTGCTACGCTTGCGGTCTACCGGGCCATGTCGCGCGCCTCTCTCGCCGTACTCTGCTGCCCCTGTGACCCATCTGCCGGCCTACACCCAGTCCTAACGCACCTTTCGCCCACCTTCAAGCCCACCGCCCCCAGCGCACCCTTCTGACCCTGCTCCAGGCCGCCAGACATTCTGTTCGCACCGCTCACCTTCACCTCGACGTCGCTCCTTGTCACCCATGCGGCGCCGCAGCGTTCCCGCGGAACCGGAAAACTAGGAGTCGCAGCTCCTGGGGCACGAACTGAGCACACTTTTTAAATTAGTTAGTTTACGGCGTTCGGGCACTTGCGCTTGTGGACACAGGTGCTACCGTTTCTGTTATATCCGAAAACTTTTGTCGTTCGCTGCGTAAAGTCACCACCACACCTTCGGGACTATCTCTTTGCACCACTAGCGCCAAGAATGTTCATCCTTCCGCTGCTTGCACAGCAAGTGTCCTCATCGCGGATGTTTTGTATGACGTCGAATTCTTAGTACTCAGTTCTTGCTCCCATGACCTCATCCTTTTCTGGTATTTTCTATCCCGCCATCATGCCGGCATAGACTGTGCCCGTGCTCATGTGGCATTCTCCGTGCTCTCTGACACGCTCGCCGACGACCCGCTGTATTGCTCTGGTAGCAAACTTGTTGTTACCGCGGACACCGATGTTCCCCCCGCCAGTGCCGTGCTCGTTCCCGTGTCCGCCACCTCTGGGTCCAGCGAGACTGTACTCTTCACGCCTTCGCCCGTCCTCGCTTCTCGGCGACACCTACCCCTTCCATTCTCCGTCCTGGACATACGCCACGGTGCAACCGAACTCGTCGTCTCGAATCCCTCGCCCTATCAGTTCACCTTGCTCTGTGGAGAATGTCTTGGACACATTGAACAGCTTGACCTGCTCATGCCCTTCGACGATGAAACTCTTTGCGGTGATACCTCCGTCGCCGCCCTCACACCGCCTAGTGCTGTCTTCAACCCGCTCTTCCAGGAAATGCTTCACCGTTCAGTGGCCAGCGACCTCGACCCAGCCCACCGCGAGAAGCTCCTTGCCCTGTTTCACAAGTCCCTCTCTTCCTTCGATCACTAGACAACTTCCTTGGGCCTCTATGAATTCTACGTGATGTCATTCGGCCTCTGTAACGTTCCCGCAACGTTTCAGCGCATTATGGAAAACACCTTGTGTGGCCTCAAATGGCACATTTCCCTGTGGTATTTAGACTATGTTGTCGTTTTTCGGCTGATTTTCCGACACATCTCGAGCGCTCTCACAAGATACTGCGCTGTCTCACCGATGCTGGTCTCCAACTCAACATCAAGAAATGTCGATTTGGTGTCCGCCAACTGACCATACTCGGCCATGTCGTCTCCAAAGATGGCATCCTGCCCGATCCGGAGAAGCTTCGTGCTGTCACAAACTTTCCCAAACCGACTTCTGTTAAGGAGCTCCGAAGCTTCGTGGGCCTGTGCTCATATTTTCGCCGCTTTGTGCGCAACTTCGCCTCTATCACCGCCCCGCTTACGAAGCTCCTGAATGGGCCCACCGATCTGTCTGCTTGTAACTCAACCTGCGACGCTGATTTCGCTACCCTCCGTCGTCTTCTGACTTCACCATCGATCCTGCGCCATTACGACCCCAGTGCGCCAACCGAGTTGCACACCGACGCCAGCGGCGTACGCCTCGGAGCCGTCCTTGCACAGCGTAAGGCTGGCTTTTCCGAATACGTTGTTGCTTGCGCCAGTCGTACGCTCAAGAAAGCCGAATCTAATTAAACCGTTACGGAAAAGGAGTGCCTCGCCATAGTCTGGGCACTCACAAAATTTTTTACTTACCTTTATGGTCACCCCATCGACGTCGTTACCGACCACCATGCCCTGTGCTGGTTGGCTACCGTCAAAGACCCTTCTGGGTGCCTCGGCCGCTGGGCCCTTCGTCTTCAGGAATACGACATTAACGTCGTATATCGGTCAAGCCGCAAACATTCCGACTCTGACGCCTTGTCGCGCTCACCTCTGCCATCTCCTGCGCCCTCTTCGTCCTTGTCCGCCCCGGCACTGGCCGCGCTCACTGCCCCGGACCTCCTCATGGAACTGCGGCAAGATCCATGCATTTCTTCGCTCCTAGATGCCCTCAATGCGCCGACTGTGGTTTCGTTACCTCGGGCCCTTCGTCGTCAAGCTTCTCATTTCACGATTCGCGACTCTCTACTATATCACCTCAACTATCACCCGGATGGCCGCAGATGGCTCGTGGTTATTCCTCGCCAGCTACGCTCTGAAGTTTGTGCGCATCACCATTCCGACCCACAAAGCGCTCATGCAGGATTGCTGAAAACCTACGAACGTCTGCACCAGCGATACTACTGGTGTGGAATGTACAATTTTGTTCGCCGTTATATACGCTCCTGCATTGCCTGTCAGCAGCGCAAGTCCGCTCCTCGCCCCATTGCCTTGCCCAGCTCGCCCCTTCGATCGCGTGGGCATCGATCTGTATGGTCCCCTGCCGTCCACGCCTGCCAGGATTTGTTGGATTATAGTTGTCATGGACCGCCTCACTAGGTATGCGGAGATGGCAGCCCTGCCCTCTGCTAGAGCTCGCGGCGTCACATCCTTCCTCCTCCATCATTCATCCTGCGTCACGGTGCCCATGGGGAACTTCTCAGAAACTGCGGCCGTGTTTTCTTATCTGACGTCGTTCACGAGCTACTGGATGCGTGCTACACCGTTCATTGCAGTACCACTGCCTACCATCCCCAAACGAACGGCCTCACTGAACGCTTCAACCGGACTCTTGGAGACATGCTTGCCATGTACATTTCCTCCGACGCCTCCAATTGGGATCAAGTACTTCCATTCGCCACTTGCTTGCAATACTGCCTCTTAATCCACAACCGGGTTTTCTCCATTCTTTCTTTTATATGGCCGTGAACGTTTTGTCTCCTGGAAGCCATCCTTCCGTACCACCCCGACAGCTCAAAATGCACTTTTCTCTCTTACGTTGCCCGTCATGTCGAGCAGTGCCGCCAGCTGGCTTGCTCGTTGACGAGTACGACTAAAGGCCTCCGCACATATGCAAGTGACCGCGGCCAGTCCGTCCATGACTTTCCCACTGACTCGCTCGTCTGGTTGTCTGTGCTGGATGCCTTCAAGTTTGCAGTTAAGTACCTCGGCCCTTACCGTGTTTTGGAGCGCACGTCACCTATGAACTATACCGTCGAGCCAGTGAGACCCTCTTCGGATCATCGCTTTCGGGACCGCGAAATTGTTCATGTCAGCCGGCTAAAGCCGTACTACGACCCCCTTGTCATCTCTTCGCCTTGAGTCGCCAGGATGGCTCCCTCTTGTCGCCGTGGCAATTGCAATGAAGAAAACAACAGTGCGCCACCATCGACGACGGTGAAGAGGTTCGGCCGGCCTCGGCGACCGGCTGCCGCGCCCGTTGGAGAGCTCGAGCTCACTCTGGAAGTCGGTACTGGTGCTGCTGCTGCTGGGTCAGTTTGTGCAGCGGTTATGCCGCCAGCCCTTTCAGCTCTACAATAAACCGCTCTTCAGATTTTTTAATTTTTTACCCTTCAAAGATGATCCTTTGCTTCGCATTGGGAGCATGATCTCGAGACACTGATGCATTCTTTGTTGTTTGAAGAAAAAGTTTTCCAAGTTTCTGCTATGTGTGGTAATCGGGGTAGGTCTGGAGATATCATCTGTGCTACTGCTTTATTTCTTATCAGAGCTGCACCTTGTCAAAGTTTTATTTGGTTTGTCATCATTATTTCTCTTTCGCTTCATTCACGGGCTTTTTACACGAGTGCTTTTTTTTTCTTTTTATTATTCACGGGCCCTGATATACGCCCCTTAAATATGTGTTCACCTTTTCAAAACAAAACTTGTTCAGTGCTCCGTCCTGTCGTCGTCCTTGTCCTTGTGTAGCGTTCTTGTTTTGCGCTGTGTCCTACAAGCATGGAAACAAACCAACTCGCCCAACAGCAAGTGCTGCTTGCGTAGACTAAGTTATGGGTGGCCACGAAGTGCTTCTTGAAGATTTGTTTCACCACGTCGTACTTTTTCGCGTCTTCTCGGTTTATCGGTTGTATAGTGTTTTATGGGGTTTTATGGGGTTTTAAGGTCCGAAAGCGACTAAGAATATGCGGGATGCCGTATCAAAGGGGTCCGGAAATTTCGACCGCCTGGGGCTCTTTAGCGTACATAGACATCGCACAGAACACGGGTCTCTAGAATTTCGTCATCTAAGTTCAACCGCCACGGCCTGGATCAAACCCGCGTCTTTCGGGTCAGCAGCCGAGCGCCATAACCACTGAGCCACCGCGGCGAACTCTTCGCGTCTTCTGGGGCGCGATTACGGATTGGTCTCAATCGAAACTGTCTCAAAAAGTGTCTCATTACCCTCTCAGCTATTGGTCGGCCGTGGGCGGCGGCCATTTTGATTTTTTTCGTCACTGACTGATGTCGTAAATGGCGCAGAAGTGGTGACGATGGCCATCTAATTATGCGGGCAGATTGAGACGATTTTTTGAGACTGGAAAAGGTAGTATCAACACGTTTGAGACAAAAAATGGCGGCTGTTTACATCATCGTATACGCGGGTGACCGCGCGAGCAACGGTGTCGGAGGGTGCATGAAGACGACTTTGACGCGCGGGAGAGTTATTTCGAGGAGACTGCGCAGTGTCTGTGCGACGAACTCGCCGTTGAACTGGGAGGTGCGCGGGTGAGTGCGCTGTCAGTGGAGCGGCAGGTGCAGTGCGCGCTGCGCTTCATCGCCTCCGGTGGGTTTCAAGGGGCCGTTGGAAATGAACAAAACGTCGGCGCAGCCCAACCAACTGTGAACAAGCCTTTGCGGCGGGCAGCGGAGACCAATGTCAACGTTGGGTCACAGAAGGGGGGTGTTCGCTTTCCGAGGAGACCCGAGGAAAAGGCGGCGGCGAAGGAGGGCGTCCTTTGCCTAAACGTTCGCCGCGGCAGCATCTCCGACGTCGTCGGGTGTGTCGATTGGGCACTCATCACTATCAAGGAGTCTGGGGGCAGTGCTGCGAACGAGCCGTAAGCGGTTCTACGCTGCGGACGTGATAGTGAGTATACCTCGGCCGCTGTTTTTGACCGCATGAGTTCAAGTGCTACAAGCTACAAGTGCATGAGCTACAAGTGCGGGCCTCGGCAGCGAGAGTGAGTACGGGCTGTGCTTGTTTTTTCTCAGATCTGTGGCGCGAACATGTGCATCCTGGCCGTGGACTCGCGCTGACCCGGATCCTTCCGCGACGCGTTTGTCTGGCGGCATTCCGAGGCGGAGGAAGGCCTGCTGGACGACGATGATTTGTTTTTCTGGGTAAGCAGTAAAATAGCCGTGTCACCCGTCGGGCGAACTCAGTCACATCTATTGAGCTCCAGCACTATGCATTTGCCCGGATCTGCTAAAGCTACAAGAATGAGTCTGGCTAGTTACACCAATGCAGACACGTTACAGTATGATGCAGTGTATTGCCACCCTTTCCTTTTGTTAAATATAATTGCAGCAGAAACACAGGACACATATTACATTGTTGAAATGCATAGCCTTTCCTGTTGAAGAAACCGAAGCAAAATGCACCTGACAGCGCTTGTGTTTTGTAGGAAATCATAGCGCATCATTTATATGAATATGGTGGTAAAAGACTGACCTTACAGTAGTGCTCACTTATACATCTAAATCCTGCATGTATGTATGCTCTTGAATGTCATATTCAGCAAAGCCTGGATGTGGGCTACTTGGCATGAGTCTTCTACTGTATAGCAGCGTGTCCTGTAACGCTGTTGAGATCACTGAGAATGGACATGCTTAGCTGCGTCATTTTTTTGTTATGCAGGAGACTATGTCTACCCACTGGAGCCATGGCTGCCTGCACCAGTTGTGTGGCATCACAGACCTGACTCAGCAGAAGGCCTGTACAACACTCCACAAGCTTTAACACAATTTGTGGCTGAGCGCTGTATTGGTGTGCCGAAGAGCTGCCTCCGTTGCTTTCAAGGGCACCGGATGCACCACTGCCAGTGGAAGTGGACACTGCGCATCATCACCGCACGTGCTGCACTTCACAGCCTCTGTTTGGATGCGCCCATATCAGCAGAGGGTGCAGGCGACACTGCTTCTGACCCAGATAACAACGGGCCACCTCTAAATGGTGGTTACCTCGTACTGACAGGATGCTGTACTTTTGGCCTCTCTAGGACGACCCGTCTCCAGAGGAAGGCGTACCGAGGGATGGTGCAGCGGCAGTTGCGATAGAAAATCTAGCGTCCAGACACGACTCACCATGCTGGCGTAGAGAGTCATATCAGCCACTCTTCCCCTGTGGCCACTGTCATTTCCTTGTGTCAGTGCACAACACACATCTGCAAGTGTGTGAGCAACTGTGTGATGTGGTTGTGCCCTTGGCCAACCTGTGTGCAGCCAGAAGCCAGCAGTGACAAACAAGTGCCCCCCACCGGCTGCCACTTCATTTTCAGTGTGTTTGCTAGTATATCTTCCAGTCCCTGAGCAGCATGTTGCAGTCTCTTCCTGAAGACGGAAAAGGTGTTGAAGAAGCTCGCCCGATTTCTGAAAAGCATCATTTTGAACTGTCTTTTGTCAATGCTTATGTCAGCCCACCTGCCCCTTCTCTGCTGTCTCCTTCCAGCTTGGTGAAGTGCCTGTGGTCATTACCTGTGTGACGAACATGCATGAACCAAACGTGTAGTGCTGGAATAAGGCATGAAATATTTGTGATGCTTGTTGCAATCAAAAAGCTGTTTTTTATTGCATCATACATTCAGTAAGCGCGTTTATTTTTTTAGGCACAGCATTCGACACGAGTGTTTCTATTGCAGAAAAGGCAGTGTACATACAAGCATACTTTACCTTGATGTACAATTACCATATGGCATTTCTGAGTGCAGTTAAGAAAAAAAATTCTAAAAAATTGAGTTCAAAGTGCATGTTTTCTTTCATACAGAGGCTACCTGTACAATAAATATGGCATAGTACAGCGTATATAATGCATTTTCCGAACTACAAAACATTTTGGCACATATAGGTAGTGTAAATACCAAAGCTAAGTTTTACCTTAATGGTGTGTGGCTATGGGTTTCACTGTGCTAAATGTTGTACCTACTGCAAGGAGACCGCTGTACAACAATGCATAATAAATATTGTAAGGTGCAGTGGCTACAATGACTGCTGAATTACTAAAACATCTTCACTGATACACAAAGATGTGTAAACATCACAGACACATCATCAATGAGATGGTGTGTGAGTAGAGGTTAGTTTACAATCAGAAATCTGCAACACCGTTACTGGAAATGCTCTACAGCTCTAAGAATATAGAGGCAGCTCCATTATGGGAAATTTTGAGCACTCGGTTATTGCCCCATAACTGACACCTAGCTTGGTTTGCGTAACACAGGGCTATGAAGTCTTGTCCATGATGACACGAGACGGTGACAATGCCGAATGGCCGGACAAGCTCCTTATGCTATCACATAATATGTGTGATAAGTGCAACTGCTTTCAAGCTACTTTTCGCCTGGGTATTTAATATCCTAGTCATTTTCAACTGGCTGTTCCCTTTCAAACTGGAGTGGCCTGTATACAGGGTGCCTCAGATATGATGGACCATAATTTAAAAAAAAAACAAGTGGTCTTCCGACCTGGAAGGAAGTGCATGTTAGAAGCTACGCAAAGTATTTAAAGCCCTTCAAACACTCCCTTCACCAAACCCAGTTATAGCAACATCACTCCGCCTGCTGAGCAAAATACAATAACATATTACACATCACTGCCCTGTCCTACCTACCTCACTGCCCTGGATCATATGCAATTCAAGCGCTGTGTACCAGCAAACATGAACAAACTTGCTCAACTTTCGGCCCAGTTGCAATTAGCCTCTGTACAAGCAAATTACTTCTTTACTGGTTAACCCTGGATCTACAACATGATCGGTAAATAACGTTAATGGAACAAGCTCGTTCTCTCCTCGGTGACAATAGCAAAGTTATCAAGTCAAGTGCTTCCTTTCTCTCTAAACAATGTGGAGCATAAACATCACAATTTCTGCATCTTGCACAGGAAAAAAAAAACTACGGCAACAACTGAACATAAACCGAACGGAGCTACAAAAATACAAACACAACATCAAGTGCTTAGCCCGATGTGGGCGGCAACACTTGGTTACGAGGCAGAAGAGTGCTGCCACAGAGCAGGCCGTGTCGGCTCTCATTTCCCGCACCGAGGTTGCAAGCTATCAGCAGCTGCACCTGTCTGCTCCCGTCTGTCGGCAGTTGCTTCTATGTTATGATTCATGGTTTTCTGATGTTTTCTAAAGAAAATAAACAGAACCACACGTCTCTCGGTGATCGATAGGCGCCGACCGAAAACACAGACTAAAGTTGTCTTCGTCGATTTTCGAGCCGAGCGCTGCTTGTAAGTTGATCTCGACAGGCCCGTAGCATTCACTGCCTTCAATCAGATTTTTCTGCGCACTTAAGACATCCGCAAAGTACCTTGATTTTAGACGACACGCGAAAAAACAGGAACTAGCCATGGAATCAGCTGTTTTCTTGCACGCCGCCATGTTCACGTTATGCCACTGCCAGCGCGTCCTCATGGCAAGAGAAGTTAACCTGCAGCAAATTTAATTGCAAAACTGAGAATGCTTTAATTTTACCTTGTGTTGTTGAGATTGCAACACAGTTTACTACCAAAATAAAACATTACTTGTTTTCTTCATTGCGTTTTTGTTCACTGTCAGACTAACATGTTCACGCTATACCGCTGACAGCACACCTTCGCGGCAAGAAAAGTGACTGAACAGCAAACTTTATTGCAAAAATGAAAACACTGCTTCTTTTGCTTGGTGCTGTTGGGTTTGAAATAGTTTCTTAGCAAAATGAAACATTACTCGTTTTTATTCACTGCATCTTTACTGCAAAACATTAGTCTACGGTCCCTTGTCATTCGAATAGTGATTTCGGGGCGGAGCCCACCGCAACCTTGTTCCGCATTGGCTGATTCGGCGGTCGGCATTACTCGGTGTCGTCATTTTGACGTCACGATCTCAAAATTGAGACAGTTTTTTTAGAGCGATCCGTAATCGCGCCCCTGCTTACAAGGAAACCGTGCTAAAGATTTCTCTTGCTGTTTTCCCTTCGTACACAGCAAAGTCAGCACTTGCGCTTCATCGCTGCGCTCGTTGAGGTTGAAACGAAAGCTTCAATCGTCGAATGCGGTGCTTGAACGGCGAACATACCGTGACAACGTGTCGACTCCGTGCCTTCCGCCAGTATCATGCATCCGCCTAGCTAAAACGAAGGATCTCCCACTCAGACGGTGGCACCTTATCTCGGCTAGGCAGGCGGCACTTTTGACACCATGCCGCGTTATCTCGTGAGCTGTGGAAGGACGAAGATCGAAGCAATCGACGCGGGCTCTTAGCGAGAGTGACTATGTCTTTATTCCAAGAGACGCATGTATAATATTCATTATAGAAAGTAGCTGATGTGAATCACATAACAGCAGATCTTGTGAAGGAGGACTAGCCATTCTTTACACGGAATGCCTTATGACCTAGAGAGCACCAGAAGCTTTGAAGAACGCTAATAACTTAGTACATAAGAAAGGAGGTACCAATGGCTTGAAAAATTACAGACCGATGAGCTTACTCCCATTGCCTATAAGGTATTTACTAAGGTATATTTGGCTAATAAAGTGAACGCAACCTTAGTCTTCAATCTATCAAATGATCAGGCAGGTTTTCGCAAAGGATGCTCGACAATAGACCATGTTCACACTCTCAATCAGGTGCTAGAGGAATGTGCAGAATACAACCAACCCCACATATAGCCTTCATTGATAGCGAGAAAGCATTTCACTCAGTCGAATGCACAGTAGTCATTCAGGCATTGCGGAATCACTGTGTAGAATGGCCTTATGCAAAAATACTGGTAGATATATAAAACAGCTGCACAGTGTCAGTAGTCCTCCATAAAGTTAGAAATAAAATTCCAGTAATTGAGGGTGTCAGGCAGGGAGAAGCAATCTCGCCAGTGCTGTTCATCGCCTGTTTACAGGAAGCATTAAGTGGCTTGGATTGGGGAGAGTTGGGGATAAGAGGTAATGGTGAATACCTCAGTAATCTGTGATTCGTTGATGGCATTGCCTTGCTACGTTACTCAGAACATGAGCTACAAAACATGAGCAAGTAAGACAGGCAGAGCAGAACAGTGGCTCTAAGAATTAACAGGCAGAAAAACAAAGTAATATTCAACAGTCTCGGAAGGGAACAGCAGTTTATAATTTGAAGCGACGTGCTGGAGGTGGTGAAGAAATGGGTCTACTTTAAAAACGTACTGATCGCGGATTTGAATTCCATGTGCGAAATAAATAGAAGAATAAGAATAGGGTGTAACGCATTTGGCAGGTTCTCTCAGATTAGGAATTTCAGTTTACCAATATCCCTCTGGAAAAACGTATTTAATAGCTGTATTTTACCTGTACTCACCTATGGGGCAGAAACTTGGAGGACAACGAAAACCGTTCAACTTAAAGAGAACTCAGCGAGCTATGGAAAAGAAAACGATAGATGTAAAGTTAAAGAGACCGGAAGCGGGCAGAGTGTTTGAGGGAACAAACGCGGGTTAATGACATCCTAATCGAAATCAACAAGAAGATATGGGCTTGAGCAGGGCATGTAATGCGAAGGCAAGATAACCGCTGGTCTTTAAGAGTAACGCAGTGGACTCCAAGAAAAGGCAAGCGTAGCAGAGGGCGGCAGAAGGTTAGGTGGGCGGATGAGATTAAGAAGCTTCCGGGGATACTGTGGCCGCAGCTGGCACGGGACAAGGCTGATAGGACACATATGGGAGAGGCTTTTGTTGAGCACTGGGCATATAGTAATGCTGATGATGATGACGACCAATCAAATGACCTGTGACGCAGCATACCGACGCTTTCCATCGCCACAACCCGCTCGTAGGAAGCCAGCCGGTCCTCGACGTTAGAGTCGCCGGTCCCGCTGAAGACGCTCGGGTTCCGTGGTCGCGTGGCCGGTGCAGAC
Source organism: Amblyomma americanum (assembly GCF_052857255.1). Taxonomy (NCBI): domain Eukaryota; kingdom Metazoa; phylum Arthropoda; class Arachnida; order Ixodida; family Ixodidae; genus Amblyomma; species Amblyomma americanum. Next base: position 64,571,780 of record NC_135503.1, on the reverse strand, counting down.
AACCGACGCAGGCAGCGGCTGGGGCGCCATGGGGGCGTCATTCGGCATTTCCGATGTTACAGCGCAGGTGCGCAGCTCAAGGACGAAATCAGAACCTACCGCTACTACATGAAAATGGGTTTATTTTCCATAAAAGAACCAGGTGATGAACGGCGTTTATCTGCCCGTCGGCGGGCATTCTGGTGCAAAACAGCAGCGCGCGCTCAGCGATAACACTGCTGCTGCCACGGCGGCACATCTTCGTCATTAAAAAAACATATTGTTATAAAAGTCGCTCACTTTACCTGTCTCGTCTACTTGTTCTTTGTTGTAAGCCTTTGTGTTTAAGAAAAATGCGCCCGCACCTTAAAGAATAAAAACCAATTAGCCACCATTGCAGCATATTGTTATAAAACACTGTAATTTTCATTTTAACCACAAGAACGTTTCGGTAAGTTATCGAGGGGTTCAGAAATAGGCGACGTAGTTTTTCTTTCGAACTTCGTGATGCACAGTGAGAAGCTACACAGTGCGAACCTGTATCCAAGCACCTACCTGCTGGACTCGGAGAAGCTGAAGAATTTGTTTGACCGCAAACGTATAGCACGCTTGATGAGAGATGCGGCAGTAATAGAGCCAGTAGAGGTTACCTTATGTGTGTCTTTTTGAAAGCATGATATACACTTGAAGGGCATCCCACGAAGCAGCATTTCTGCAAACCTTGTTGTGTCCCATCAGGCATGCTGAATGAGGCAACGGCAGACAGATGAGGAGGCCTTAAACCAGGGCATTAGTTTAATGTGTTGAGCAGAGAAGTAGTAGCCTTTCAGCCATGAAAGGTATCATCGATATCATCGCGGTAAAACCGTACGAAGATGTCTAGTGCTCTTCGAGTCACGGCACACTGTCTCGCATTCTGCCGAGCCAAGCTCAGCTCTCGCACATTCTGCGAGCCACGCTTAGATCTCGCACATTATAGCAGGCTGTCTCGTGTCGTGTGAGTAACGCTCACTTTTCGCACTGTGCGTTACCAAAGCATGCAGAGAAGGTCAGGAAAAAACTACGCTGAATATTTTCTGTAAGGCTATGATGTCCATTCAAGAAAAGCCGAGTATCCCATAAAACAGATTCTGATACTATAAAACATCCCTTCAATGGCGATGTATTTTTAGAAGAACGCGATACGTGCGCATGAGAGTCCCTTCGTGCGTGGGGTCCCGGATAGGTGGGCGGCCCTCAGAAACATGCGTACAAAAAACTTTCCTAAATGTTTTGCTAGTGTCGCAGAGCACCATAGAGGTGGTCATTCGCTAACAACTGGCAGTACTTTGAAGTAGACTGTGACAAAGTATGCAACGTCAGGTCGAGGCTATCTTTTTAGAACGATACGATAATTGTCTGTTGTGACTGGACGTACGCGAAACAGGCGCCTTCCCTGTTAGTGTTTCTCCGAATTGCGCAAGCTCCTCGTGGAGTCCGATATGCTGCCACGTGCGCTACCGTTGCGGCTAGAGCTCTACATGAAAAACAGTTCTCAAACGGCAAGACAAGCGAGCGAAAGCAAGCCGCACACCATTTCAGACGACGGAGCAGACGATATACCCCCGGCCGCATAAAGTGCTCGCGAAAACACCCTGTTTGCTGACGCAACGGGGTTTCGGCTTGTCAACGCCCTGAAAAGTACCTTCCCAGGTGGAAAGAGCCCTTAATTAATTCGGGCACGTGCACGATGTCAGGAAACTAGCTACTGAACATGGGTTTGGTTTCTGGGGGTTTAACGTCCCAAAGCGACTCAGAAGGGACGCCGAAGCGAAGAACCCCAAAAATTTAGATCACCTGGGGTTCTTTCACGTGCAATGGCATCGCACAGCACACGAACCTCTAACATTTCACCTCCATAGAAATTTGACCCCCGCGGCCGAAGTCCAACCCGCGTCTTTCGGGTCAGCAGCTGAACGCCATAACCACTGAGCCACCGCGCCATCCCGACTGAACATGAGAGTGAAGCAGAAACGCCGTCTTCTAACATGCGGATGACATAAGACACGCGGCAAAGGAAATGACGATTGTATTGCGATTTATTGTACAGCATCGCTCCGAAAGACACCAAAGAAAGAGCGTTTTGTGAGTCCTTTAAGACAGCAGAAACCTGAATGTGGGGACGAAAATAGTACTTCGAAAAAATATTGTCGCAAAGGTGTCTAGTGATTGTTGGTTCATTCTTCAAAGCTGCCGGCACGTGGCTGTATTGCTTGGTTTCTGATGCAAGACGCGACCCGATTTACACTGATTGATCCTGGCCAGGCGTAGCTAATTCTACGTGGTTTCAGATTGTCGTCACTTTGCACGCTTTGCCACGAAAGTTCATTGTCAGCATTAAACTGAGTACGACCGAGAGCGGTGGGCTTTCTGTGCAAAGACCGCCAAGCACGTTTCTGGTTGTCGCCGCCACCGAGTCATTCGGTTATTTGCCCGCGTGTTAGCTTATGAGCGTATCTCTTTACAACTGCGGTTTCTGTGAAGTCTGTTAAGCAGCCTGGGTCCAGATCTTTGCAATCCGGTAGTGAGTGCCGAGATGGTGCAACTTTTGAACACTCATGTTGTAGTTATGTTCTTCCAGTGTCTCATTTAAACATCGACCGGTGTGACCAATATATATTTTGTCACAAGACACAGGGATGGAATACATAACCGAGTGAAAGCGCTGGACACGATTTGACGCATGATTAGACAAGATTGTTGACACGATTTGATAAAGGAGATAATTCTGGTGCACAGAAAATGACCTCAGCACCTATCTTTCTTCCCATTTTTCTCAGGTTGTAAAAAAAAAATGTGACGCTTATAAGGCAGAACAACCAATTTCTCCGCATTCGTTCTCCTTGAGTTGCAGGTCGTTTAGACTTCACCATAGCTTCAGCAACCGACGGCAGAAACTTAGGAGGGTACCGTTCTTTTTCCAACCTGTCTGCCTGCTCTAAGAAACTTTTTTCAGTGCTTTGACACTCACTCGTTGACACGATTTCAGAGTCGAGGTAATCACTCTTGCCCACTGAAAATGACCTCAACACCTACTTTTCTTCGCAATTTTTCTCACGTTTTCAGATATTTTTCAGTGGGCATAAAAAGTGAGGAGTGTTCGCACTACTCGCCGTCAGCAGCCCTTTGTTCAGTGCTCTCAGTCCGTTATTTATTCCATTGCTATCAAAAGAATCAGAAATCATCCAATCTTCATTTGTCTTGCGAATGTGATGTTTTTGGTTAGACGGCAAAAAAGGAAGTGAAGAAAATATGCGAAAAAATGAACCTGGAAAACATTGCAGTACTGTGTACTCTGAGGACGGTGTAAAACTAAGCCCTGAAATGTTCTTCACAGCAGAGACACATGAACTAGGTCGCCCTGTTCGTGTTACGGTGGCAGAAACTGGAACGTAGCAAAAATGTGCATAATTTTTCTGCAGCAACACCTTAAAAATATATGTCCCTATGATCCTTTCCTAGTAAAAAATGCAGGCGATGTTGATCACATTTTCGAAGCACAGAAGAAAAAACCACTTTTAGGTTCTGCGGTAGGTCGGAACAATTTTTACTGTTCCATTCTTCATGGCGACAATCTCCAATGTATCAACAAGAGTGTAGACAATTTTCTGGCCTCGGCTGCTGAACTTATGCCGAAGAATCTAAATGACCTGTAACTGAATGGGGCAAATGTGCAGAAAGAATTTGGTTGTTCCGCCTTACAAGAATCAAACTTCCCACAACCTGAGAACAACTGCAAGAAAAGTAGGTGTTGAGGTAGTTTTCGGCGCCCCAGAGCGGTTATCCCGTCTCTGCAATCGAGCCAAGAATCCTAAAAAGGAGGAGTATTGGCATTACTAGTCGCGAGTAGCCCTTTGTGCAGTGTTCTCAGTCAGCTATTAAATCAATTTCTCTGTCTTGTGGCAAAAAGTAAATCGGTCAGAGCGGCGGCTATTTTATGGAAGCTGCCAGTATAGAACGGTTCAATGATTATTGCATGAGCATGCCTTCAATTTCATTGGCAAAAGTTCTCTTTCTCTCAAAAAATTGTAAGGTGTAGCGACATCTTTAACACGCTTGTTTTTACTGACATCTTAGTTTTCTTGTGCTTTGTTGTCTATCATCACTGTTTTACCTGTTGTTTTTTTTTTTTTGCCGTGTTCTCTGTTGGGCTCAACCTTTTATTGCCATGCCTGCCTATACTGTGTGTACAGACATTTTACTCGGTCATCGCTTTCTACCTTTTTTTGCCATGTTCCTTGTTACAGGGCTTTTCACTGTTAGTTTTCAAATTATTGCTCATCATTTCATTGAGGTTCTCACCATTTCTAATTTTCTAGCTGTGTTCTTTGTTTTATTTTCTGGCCCGAAAAAAAAATTATTTCACTATCCAGCCTCCAAATATCATCCCTTGCATCGCTTTAGGTGACTGGCCTCTGGGCAATGATGCATTCTTGGTTGTTGTTTGAAGAAAAAGTGTTCCAAGGTCGTTGCTCTGTGTGGGAGGGTTGGTAGGTCTGGAGAGATCACCTGAGCTGCTGCTTTATTCATTAATTGCCAGAGCATCACCTTGACAAGAGTTTAGTTGGTCTTGTATTTGTAATTTTCTTTCTCTTAAGTCACGGTTCCTTTTTTTTCAGCAGTGTGTTCTTCTTTAGTCGTTTTGCCTTGATCATGTGGTTTTATATGCGCCTTTTACATACGTGCTCGTCTCTTTTCGAAATAAAAGCTGTTCAGCGCTCCGTCCTGTCGTCCTCCTTGTTCTTTTGTTCTGTTTTTTTTGTGTGTTCCGTCCTGCAAGCTAGTCTACGAAAGCGAGTGTTTTCACAGACGCATTCAAGACACTGGCGAATCTGCCAACCAGTTCGTCACCACGCTGCATGCGCTGGGCGATCAGTGCGACTACGGCAGCCTTTCAGAGGGAATAATCCGTGACCGGTTCGTAGTGGGTCTTCGCGAATCGCAGCTCTCAGAGATTTTGCCGATGCATGCAAGTCCCTCTGTGCCCAGCGCTTTTTCGAAAGCCCCCTTAATGAAACTGTCGAAAGGCAGAAACTAGCTGTGAGAAGCTGGGGGCTGGTTATCAGTCGCAGCGACACCTTGACGCCGTCAGCAGAAGAGGCCATCTGGAGGGATGAGACAGCCCGACTAGCCAATGCTCTGAAGGACAAAGCTACCGGCAAGACAAATCGTGCTACTACTACTGAAAAAGGGACGGACGCCAGGACAGCCTGCCCGGCGAGGTAAGCCAAGTGTCACGACTGCGGCTTCTCGGATCATTTCGCTGCCGTATGCCGCAAGAAAGTTGGCGCGTACTCAAGGAAGGTACGAGATTTGTATTTGCAGATAGCCACTGACGACTACTTTGCTGGTTTTGTCAGCAGTTAAAGCTATAACTGTCGATTTATCCCGGTGACAATTTATGCCACGCCAGTGTTTGCTAAAGTAGATCAGGCGCGGAAGTGTGTGTGGTACCGTATACGATCCCAAGCTTACCTACCAAGCTGTAGTCAGATATCACACTATCAGGTCCCAGCAACGAAACATTGCAGGTCTTAGAGAAGTTCAAAACGACTATGAGCTGGGAATTGAAACCGGTAGAAGAGTTGGTGTGTGTTGTCTCACCGTTGCGCTCCATCATGCCCAACATTCTTGGACAAAAATTCTGAATATTGAAAAACTGTAAGGGACTAATAGAGAATTATCGAACGCATTCTTCGGATAAGTAGCAAAATCTTTCTTTGACAGTGTTTTCACGCATCGCATCGAGCAGTTCAGACTGCCATAAGAAACCAATGCAAAAATGCTTTTGACGATAGCAGAAGCGTTACTATAAAAAAAGGAAGCCTGCTGACAGAAGATCTGCAAATAAATTCATTTTTATAGGGAAACCTTGCAATATATGGAAAATTGTGCTCATGAACTCTTTCCCGTTCAAAAATACTCGTCTAGTAATGTGGGTACGGATGCTCGGGCTTCCTCCAATCGATGCACTATGGGTGATAAAGTTTGTAGGCAGATTAAGTTCAAAATATTCAGTCCAGACTTCTTACCCACAGTTGTTCAGCGGTCTTGGGGTCCTCGCGAGAGAGTGCAAGTAACCCACTCGGTTCCTTTCGCTATTTACAGAGTGGTCCGCAGGCATAGTTGTTGTTCTGAAGCCGTCTGCAAGGTCTGAAATTGCGTCGATCTAACACAACTATACAAGTGGGTGCGCAGAGAGCGTTATATCGTGCCCACAGTCGACGACACCCTTGGTCGGTTAAGTGGCGCAGCTGTCTTCTCGAAAACTGACGTGAAATCCGGTTTTAGTCAAATCCAACTAGCACCTCAGAGTCAAATCCCGACAACCTTCATTATGCCATTCGGTAGGTATTGTTTTCAGCGGCTTCCGTTTGAGATAACGTGGACCCCTGAATTCTTTCAGATGAAATTGTCGCAAATACTGCAAGGCATTCTGGGTGTTGTTAACAACGACGCATTAATATTCGGCTCGAACAAAGCCGAGCAAGACGAACGGTTTCGGCGCGCGTTGGATCGACTTGCTGGAACTGGCATTACGCTCAACAGGTAAATCTGTCTTCAACGTGACGAAAATGATGATTTGGGCTTTTTGCTGAGCCGTGACCTCATAAGACCCGACCCGCAAAAATTTCGCATCCTTAAGGAACCCGAAACGCCGGCAAACGTTCCCGACGGTCGGCGACTTCTTGGAATGGCCTATCACCTTGCTTGATTAACTCCCGACTTCGCCGCCAAAACTGAGTCTTTGCGTCAGCTACTTGTAAGAGACTCGGAATGGGCTTGGAGCCCAGGACGGGAGCAAGTGTTGTCCTACACCAAAGATCGTTATCGGCTCACCGTGGGGAATGGCAAACTAATATGCCAAGTAGCCTACGATACTTCCCGCCGACGCTTCCTCTTACGGGTTGGAGTAGTGCTGTTCCAGGCTCAACCAACCTAGCAATGAGCGGCCCTCTAGTGTTCGCACCAAGGTCGTTGGCTCGGGCTAAATCATGATATGCTCCATTAAAGAAAGAAGCTTTGGCTCTCTCGTGGGCGGCGAAGATTCGAAGGATACATATAAAGCTTCTCAAAGTCATGTTCAAGACCGATCATAAGCCTCTTGTCACACTGCTTGGAAAGTCTCCTATCGACACATTACCACCTTGAATTCAGAACCCCCGCATGAGGCTCATGAGGTTCGAGTTTACAGTTGTGTGTGTGCTGGGGCAAAAGTTATAACAGCTGATGTGTTGTCAAGGGCACCTGTTCGAAGGCAGCAACCTGGCTACAATTCGATGACAGTCAGCGAGCTTAAGATGTTCATAAAAGGATGCCTGGACAACGTCGGCGGGGTGTAACGCTGTGAAAAATTTAGGCAAGCTAAAAGCAAATGATGAATATGCAAAACTTTAAAAGACATTCTGCCGGAAAGTCTGGCCGAAATTTTCTTCATCACCAATGGTCGGGCGACCATACTGGCCCGAAAGAGCCACTTCGACTGTCACCGAAACATTGCTCCTAAAACAGGGCAGACTGGTGATCCATCAGAGCATGCGCAATAATATCTTGATCCGCTTGCATTACGTCCAGCAAGGTATTGGCGAATGCCGAGCCAGTGCTAGAGCGTCTGTATGGTGGCCTCAGTTGAGCACTCAACTGGTTATATTTGTGACCAATTGTAAGTTGTGTGCACAGCACAGAGAATGAAAGAGTGAACTTATGATCCCCATGGTTCCCTCAGTACGAAGGTCGTGGCTCAAGACCGGAGTATCTCTATGCTAAATCAAAGAACACCACTACTTAGTCATAGTCGATTGCTTCTGCAGGTTTAAAGAGCTAGCCCTCCTGTCATCAACGAAAAGCTCTACAATTATCATGTACTTGAAAGGTATTTTCGTGAGACACCGCATACCAGAAACTCTCATGTCTCGTAACGGTGGACATTTTTGTATCCGAAGAATTCAAAGCGTTCGCGCGCTTGTACTGTTTCATTAGCATGACATAAAACCGAGGGTACCCGCAGGCGAATGACGAGATAGGATGGTACAAAGAATGAAGAGACTGGTTTTCAAGACCGATGATCCGTGCCTTGATCTTCTAGCTTACAGGAACAGCCCAAACTCGTGGGGAAAAGTGCAGCGCAACTGCTGACAGGAAAACGCTTACGTACGACCGCATGCCCCTCAAAACGTGGAACACCGTACAATCCACTTTAGGAGGATATAAAACCGCGACTGTGCCCTGGTGGTCTTAGGGCCAATAAATCCTTTTTCAAGTGGTGGCAGCTCCATCTGCTGTCGTCCTGGAGCTGAGCGCTACACTGTAACACAGGGAATACTGAATGACGCCCTCCTGGCGCCCCAGCTGCCACATGTGCCGGTTGTCTACGCTGGCACGCCTCGACAACGGGACCCGTTCATCTTCAGTGGGACCGACTACTCTCAGGTCGAGGACTGGCTGCTTTTCTACGAGCGGGTCAGCACGCACAACCACTGGGACTACGCCATCAAACTAGCCAACGTCATCTTTCACCTCGCTGACGTCGCAAACCTCTGGTCAAGCAACGACAAAGAGGACATCGCCAGATGGTCAACGTTCAACACTAGCTCCACCAAAGTACTTAACCGTCCTGGTGTGCGCAGGCTACGCGCCGAACAGCGCTTGCGAGAGCAGGCCCAGCAGCCGGGCGATACATCCACCAGTTAATTCAAGGACGTGGTCGATCTCTGCAAGCACGTGAATGCTCAGATGCCAGAGGCCGGTGATCAGATAAAGAACATCACAAAAGGGATCGATGAGTATGCCTTCCAAATGCTTTTGGCCAAGCAGCCGCACTCCGTGGCCTCCGTCATGAGCGTGTGCCACAGGTACGAGGAGCTCCGCAAGGAACGCGTTCTCGCTGCATTGTATGCTAGGCCGAGGTCCTGCCCGCTGATGCCGTGGTCGATGGATGGCTGCAGCTCATTCTCCGCCTCGGCGCCCCTCCTCAGCCTCTGAGCGACCGCGACCGCTTGTTTTACCTGAGTTTTTTCATGCGCTCCTCGAAGAATGCCGCATTGCACACAGAACCTGCGCAGCGCAGCATCCTCAGACCAGCAGCTTCACCATATGGTTTAACCGCATACTCGGTGATATGCTGAACATTTACATCAATTCTGACCGTTACAATTGGGACCTCGTACTTCCGTTCGTCACATAAGTGTGCAATACCGCCGTCCAGTCTACCACCGGATATTCTTCGTTCTTTCTTACAGACGTGAAACTGTCGGTATGATTCATAAATCTTCTACCATTCTGATGCCTCAGACTGCGCGCCTGCCTCTGAAATTGCCAAGGATGGAGAAAAATGCCACACACACGCCTGTTCTCTCAGGACTGATGATCAGAGTCGACAGCAAGAGCGCCGTGATGCTGGTCATACCCATCTAGCCCTACCTACCAGCTCGCTTGTTTGGCTCTGGATCCCTTCTGACACCCCTGGCAGGTCGTCCAAATTCCTCGCCAAATATCCCGGACCCTATCGTGTTGTGTGTCAAGCTTCCCCGGTGAAATATGTCATCGAACCGCTGACACATTCCTCGACCTTCCACCGTCGTAGCCGTGTAACAGTTCACATCAGCCACCTGAAACCTTATCATGACCCCTTGATGTGCACAACGCCGTCAGTCGCCACGAAAGCTCATATCCATATCCTCACCGAGGGCAATTGGAACCACTAAGATGGCTCGACGCGGTAGCGGCACTCCTACGGCTGAGCACGAGCTGTTGGTTGGCTCCGGAACGTCCGCCGAATAGCAGTCAAACGCCGTGCAATGCCTGTTGCTTTTAGGGCCAATAAATCTCTTTGCATCAGACACCCTGTATCGCTCAGTAGATCAAAGTCTTAATTGAACGTGCCGTCACCAGCTGCTTGACCTTTTGCACCAATGTCGTTCGTCGTTTGAGGCGCGCCAGACTCCCCTCGGTCATTCTTCAGATGTCAGCGATTGCATCGATACTAGCTCCCATCCACCCCTGCAACAGCGCTATATCGCATGTCAACAACGGAGCGTCGTGACATTACCGAGCAAGTCGAGTGCATGTTAGAGAGCGGGATTATTCTGCCGTTAAACAGCTCCTGATCATCACTAGTCGTGCTAGTTCGAAAGAAAGATGGCTCAGGGTATTCAGCGTAGGTTACCGCCACCTCAGTGCAATAACCCCTTGAAACGTCTATCCTTTGCTAGGCATAGATGACGCGCTCGATTGCCTAGAAGGTGCGAAATTCTTCTTGGTCACTCCATCTCCGTTCTGAATATTGGCAGATCACCATGGCCCAATGTAATGGTGAAAAAACAGCTTTCATCACGCCTGACGGATTGTACGAATTTGACATCACTCCCATTGGGATTGCAATGCCCCCGCAAAATTTGAGCGCATGGTGGGTAACACCTTGAGCGGCCTGCCCTGGAAGACGTCTCTTTGCTACCTTGACAGCATCGTCATGTTCCCGGCCGACTTCAATTATCTTCCTTTTTACAAGATAACTAATTGCGCGTAATTCAAAAATAGTTTGAGTTCCACCGCATGCTGGCAAACATGTCGTTAGTTTCACGCGACTGCGGAACACCACTTTTTTAAGTGTCGGCTCAAGCGACGTGAAACACCACGTATAATCGCCTGGCCATCACAGCAAAGCGCGTTTGAAGTTCACGGTTATGTAGAGTCTGGCCATTGCGTCCGGCGCTGTTTCTACGCTAAAACTTGTCCTTGATATAGGTCACATGACGTTGTGACGTCATCACAGCCTTTCCACCGTGGCAGGTGGCAACCGGAGCGCTGGACTGTGAAGAAACTGCCCACCACGGCAATGACCGTTAAAGCAATGACTGGTCGCGAGAGGTTCCACGGGACGCGCAACCTGGTTTCCCCACCGGTGGCTGTGTTTGAAACAGTCACCTGCCGGGGAAGTGGCGCATGGCTTACTCGCTGGAATTGATCATGTTTTGATCGATTCCGCATATATGGGCACGTAATAAGAACCCCGAGACAGTGCAGTACTTGCGCGGAGGATATTTCTAATTCTACCGAATTATACTCTTAACGGTAGGTAAAGCGTTATATGATATGGCAAAAGAAAGAACTGTTCCCACCGTGTCTGCGAAGTGATAAGCAAAAAAGACGCCATACCAGTCAAGGGTCACAGAGCTTGAGTGTCCCTCAGGTTCTTGTTTGCGAACTTTTGTCTGCTGGTTCCCCCTTTTTTTGCTAGCTGCAGGGATTGCTGGCGGCTGGTTCACATAAAGTCTACGAGCATGGACTGGCTGGCAGTGGTGGTAGGTAGGTAAACTCTTTTATTGCGCCCAAAAACAGGGGACCAGTCAAAGGACCGGTTGCGCTGACTTAGAGGAGGTCGGCGGGGATTCTTTGGGATGCCGCGGCCTCCACCGCGCGCTGGATAAGCCAGCGTTGGTCTGCTGGCTTGGAAGTACACAGGAGAGACTCCCACGTCTCTGGGGTGTTTGCGTTGTCTGTGTTGTAATGTGTACAAGTCCACACCATGTGTATGAGCGTGGCCGGAGTTGAGCAGTGTTTACACATGGGGGCTATCTGTACCGGAAAGATCCTGCTGTATAAGAGGGTGTGTGGGAAGCTGCCAGTTTGTAGTTTGCGCCATTGGACGGCCTCGCGTCTTGTTAGATCGCGGTGTGCGGGAGGATATGTGCACCTTTGGAGTCGGTAGTGTTGGAGTATGTCCGTGTAAGTGGTGAGTAGAGAAGGCGTGGGACATTAGTGTCAGCGGAAGCAGGGTGGCTGATCATACTCTCGGCTCGGCAGCTGAGATCTCGAACGAGAGTGTGTGCCTGGGCGTTTCCGCTGAGCGACTCGTGGGCTGGAGCCCAAAGAAGTAAGCGAGATGTGGAAGAGGGTGCTGTAGAACGTAGAATGTGTAACGCCTGGCAAGAGATACGGCCAGCATCGTAATTGCGAATAGCCTGTTGAGAGTCACTGATGACGACTTTGGTATTAGGGTCGGCTAGCGCGAGCGCAATGGCAACCTCCTCAGCTGCGGTGACTGTTTCTGCATTGCGAATGCTGCAGGCTGTGTACCAGCTGCGGTGAGGGGCGAGAGCTACCGCCACCATCGCTGGCCTCGATGGATGGTAAGAGGCGTCCGTATACGTGACGTCCGGACGTCCGCTGAAGCGTTTCTCGAACTGACGAGCCCGGTCGGCCCGTCTCTCGGCGTGGTGTTCCGGGTGCATCCGTTTGGGAATGGGAGGAATGCGGAGATTTAGGCGATATTCCGATGTAAGTTCAGCGTAACTTGGGGCCGATCTCGGCGGGGAGATCCCAACTTGCTGCAGTACCGCTCGGCCAGCGTGTGTGAGTGAGAGCCGCTCATACTGGGCGGTGAGGGTTGCTTTGATCAGTTAGCTCACGGTATTGGAGATTCCGAGAGCCATGAGCTTATGGGTAGCTGTGGACATGGGAAGACCTAGGGCCGTCTTGTATGCTTTTCGAAGTGACGCGTCTAGCCGTTCGCTTTCGGCACGAGTGAGACGTAAGTAGGGTCCAGAGTAGGTGATGCGGGAGCAGACGAAAGCTTGAACGAGGCGCAGGAGGTTGGACTCTCGCATGCCATGATGCTTGTTGGAGATTCGCTTAAGGAGGCGTCCGATCTGCACAACCGACTGGTCGATGCGTTGGATCGTGATGTTGTTGCTGCCGTTGGCCTGTAGATGCAAGCCCAGGATCCTGTTGTTGTCTTTTCGAGGAATCGGGTTTCCTTGCACCTGGAGGTTGATGTCCGGAAGTATCTTTGAAGGGCGTCGTCCCGGGGAAGGAATGATGATATACTCGGACTTTGTCGCCGAGCACGTGAGGCCAACTGTACTTAGATAATCTCCGATCCGTTCGATCGCGGTCTGTAAAGTCTCTTCAATCTGGCCGTCACTGCCGCGCGTGATCCAAAGTGTGAGGTCGTCAGCATAAATGCTGTGATGCAGGTAGGGGATGTCGGCCAGTAGCCTCGGCAGGCCTATCAGTGCGACATTAAAAAGCATCGGCGAAAGTACGGCGCCTTGCGGCGTGCCACGGTTTCCCGGAGAGATGATGGAAGGATCTCCCGTGCCGGCTTTCTCACCGACCGCACAGTGCAACTTAAAGCTGGCACTGGTGGGGAGCGTGTTCTGCGCATCGCTGCTCTACTTGGTGCTGCAGCGTTGGCTTCAGGGTGGCAAAGCCCCCCTGGTGTCCGCCTTCCCCCGGGTCCTCCAGGCTATCCTATCGTAGGACACTTGCAGTTCGCCTTCAAGGACTTCCACTGCAACCAGGCCCTAAAGTGGGCCCGACAGTATGGGCCCGTCTACAGGCAAGTGCCCACAAACATCGCTACTCCTTTCCAGAGACGCATGCCAGTGTCGTGGAACATAATCATCATTATTAGCCGGACTACGCCCACTGCAGGGCAAATGCCTCTCCCATGTCTCTCCTATCAACTCTGTTCTGTGTGAGCTGCGGCCAGCTTATCCACGCGGACTTCTTAATCTCTTCCGCCCCTGCTACGCTTGCCTTGTCTTGGTATCCATTCCATTTTAATGACCATCTGTTTTCTTGTCTTCGCACTACATGCCCTGCGCAGGCCCACTTCTTGATTTCGACTAAGATCCCATTAACGCGCATTTGTTTCCTGACCCACTCTGCCCACTTCCGCTCTCTTAAAGTTACACCTATCGTTTTCCTTCTATAGCTCACTGCGTTGTCGTGAATGTAATTGAACCCTTTTCTTAGCAATGCACTTCAAAGCCTAGTCAGTCAAGCCGATCAGAACGACAACCGAAGCACTACTCACTGCTGCTCCGCTTGAAGAATTTCTTACAAATTTACCTCGGTCAGTCACGTCATGTGAAGGTTATGTGGGCAGACCATATAAAGTAGTTTGTGGAGATAAGATCGCTGCAGCTGGCACAGGAATTGGGTAATTGCAGAGGTATGGAAGAGGTATTTGTCCTGCAGTGGACGTAGTCAGGCTGATGATGAAGATAACAGTAAAGTGTGGTCGTTTTGCGGAACTTGGTTTATTACAAGAACAATAACATGCAAATGAAACACAGGGTAAACACGTAAAGAAAATGATGTTTCAACCGGGCGTGCTTGCAGTGAGAGAAAGTCAGTGCTGATAATGAGCTTCAACACTCGTGCCTGAACGTGAAAGTTTCTTGGCATGCTATGCAAAATGCTACGTATAAGAGCCATATCAAGTTACCAGTCTCTCACTCTCTCTAGAGTAGAGGGGAGAGGACGTGGCCCTGTGTGCTTTTTTTTTCCTTGGCTTCCGTCCTACCATACATAAAAACCTGCGCATCTCCACTTTTCCCGCAGGATCAATACTGGCCCAACAGACATGGTGATACTCAAACATTTTCAGGCCATAAAGAAGTTCCTCATAAAGAGGGAGGTTCTATGTCGACCCCGAAATTGGCTCTTCAAGGGAGAACTGTATGGAGGTGAGACGTTATCCCCTGTTCGTTGCGTGTCACAGTTGCTCCCTTTATCCTGCATTGTTTATGTACAGGTTCCTGTGGCATGCCTGCATTGGTCATCCGTCAGTTATGAGAATGGAAGAGCTGTCACGCTAGAAATTAAAACCATCTCCTAAAGTGACTCGTGTTAGCTGATGTGCGCCAAGAAACGTATTGGTCGAGTTGAGAATACATACGCGGAATTGCGCAAATAAAGTGCGATTTGCGCAGTGTATAATTTCAGCAATGGTACCATACCTGACAGCTTGTCATGAACCGAAACCCGAAGAATGGGTTGCTTTTGCAGGAACAAATTTGAAACATACGCTCTAACGTCTGTCTGTTCTGCTGAAAAGTTGTTATCGTAAGGCCGGGCCATAAACTCTGCAACAAGTCTGCAACATACTTACAAACTGGTTATTGATGAAAAGTTTCAACCACAACCGACCGCACTAACTATTAATGCCATTTGTTAATGCCATTTGCTTCTCATTCCACAAAAGTTGGCAAGTTTCCCCGGAGGCGTGAGAGCTCGCAGCTTAGTTGAAAAACGGTAATTCATGTTTTTGTTTTTTAAGGGCACAGTGTATCCAAAAGCTTCCTGGTCTCCCATTACCTTAGAAACGTGTGAAAAGCATGGGAGCGTTAGTTGATAGGTTGAACCTGGCTAGTCTACCGGCCGAGTGCAAGTGCATGAGAAAAACTAGAGTCGGAAGCGACCACAATGCAGCTAGCAAAAGAGTACATCTGTCATCATCTATATACTGAGCAGGCGTGGCGACGCTGAACGGAGAAGTGTGGGAACACAACTGGAGGTTCTGTCTTCGCGTCCTGCGCAACCTAGGCTTCGGAAAGACATCCATGGAAGAGCACATCAAGGCGAGTAGCTGGCGTCTCTATTTAAAGGCACTATATTTAAAGATCGATCGGAAATTTTCAGACAAGAGGCTGATGTCATAGCGAACAATACCGAATATCGTAGAATGTTAAGCGCATGATCGCAGTTCTTAGTTCTTCCAAAATAACATATTCGCGCCAGCCAAGCTTACAACCGGTAACCTCTCTTGCGAAAAGGAGGTAAAATTACAGGACATGTCCGCAACATAGAACGAGATATCTTGCACACACCGATTGCCAGGCTAACGACGGATGGAAATTTATTTATTTATTTACTTGGTTGACACACATACATAGTATGCGTTGGGAACTCAGCTTGGTATCTCTCATGCCACAGGACGAGTGCTGCATCATAGTGGAGAAGGTATTAAAGGCGAAGGGAGCTCCCGTCGCCTTCCATAACTACCTGCTGACGAGCACCTCGAACAACATATCGGCGCTCGTCTACGGCCGCCGCTACCCCTACGAGCACCCGCGCCGCCGTTTCCTGGACGGCATGCTCAGCGAACTGTTCGCCGCCATCCGCACCGGCGGCCTGGAGGAGTTCGTGCCCCCCCTCTCTGGTAGACTTTGCCCCCAAGCTGCCTTCCACGTGCCAGACGGCCATTGTCACCAAGCTCCTGGAGTTCATCGATGACACGATGTAAGCGCTTCAGCTTCTGTTTTGAAAACCTCGCGTGATTGCGCTTAGTGCAGCAAACGGCAGAGTGTACAGTTCCTGTGGCGCTGGCACCACGTGTCGAAAATAATCGGGGGCAGCGTAAAAAAAATAATATCATGATAATTTGTGGTTCTAGTAATTGATGATTGATTGGTGTATGACAGGGGATGACGAGTTCATAAAAATATAGTAATTGATTTATGAATTAAAGAAATGCAAAATCGTAAAAAGGGGTTCAAATGGCGCCAAAATGCTCACAATGAAAAGCCAATGCTTGATGATGCTAATTAAAAAGTATGGTGTGTAATTCAACAATTATTAATTGAAACAATTAGAAAATGAAAAATGCGTTCAAAGGTGTCAAGCTGCTCAGAATGGAAAGCCAATATTTGCTGAGGCTAAGCATCGGTGCATATCTTCGTCCTAATAAAAGAATCTTGTGAAGTGCTCAGTCATTGCGACATCACTCCTTTGTGCTACAGACCCTAGAGAAGAATCTAAAGACTCGTATCAGCACCAGATGACGCACCAAACGACGTACGCTATTGCGTCGACTCATAAGCGCATCATAGGAGTCCTCCAACGTTTTTTCGATTGAAGCTAAGTACAGAAACCATCGTATACGACTTCAGTGTAGATTAGAAATTCAGATTGGCCTAAATTATTTCCCAGCCCTCCTCTACGTTGTACCTCAGCCCACAGTAGCAAGTAAAGAGCCTGGCAGAGCTTAAAATCTTCAACAATAAATTACATGCGATTTTCATTTCCTTTCGTGACATCTTTCATAGAATATGGATGTGTATGTGTATGACAACGAATGGGTGTTTACTGAGTTTTGCCCCCGGAGGCAACACTGGCCTAAAGGCAAGCCGTAGTTCTGCGCTTGGGGACAAGAGAAGGAGTGCAGACAGACCATAATCACAATTTCACAACAGGGCACAATGACGATGTAGGAACGTTCGAGAGCGACAGCGATAAAATAGAAAGCCGATTTCTTGGTTATTCACTCGGTTGTCGACACCGATTGTCTGGCGGAGCCAGAGATCTAAATCTTTGTGTGCCACTCTCGTAGGACAGTTTGCGAACTCTCTCGGCGCAGTCTCTTTCTGGCATCGTTCCAGACTCCTCTTGTCACACACTTGTTTATCAGACTGGTGTCTGTTGCTGAACTGTTGCGGTCAATATGCGGAACCATTCCTCTAAATCTAGTGGCCTACGCCCTTTTATCTAACGATGTGGCACGCTGATGAAAGCATGGCATGTTAAGGCCAATGTTTACTCGCATTAGGTCAGATCAGTGTGATAACAGAATAAATATTTTCAACATTGATAAGTACTCTACATTAGAAACTTTTTCGGAGTGTCCTCACTTCAAATCTCTTCCTAAAACCCTTATCGGCTATGACAGATTTCTTCAAATGTATTGGTTTTGGTCGGACTGCCTCCGCGTTAAATTATTTTATACCACTCTCAACACTTTCCTAGACTGACCGTGTTTTCAGTGATCCTAAAGGCGTTTTTCTCAGCATGATGTTGCGGCTTCGGTTCTTTGCTTATTCCTGTAACTACCCTGTGCAAAAAAAGAATTGATTAACAAAGGGCAATTTCAGTTAGACAATGCTGATAGAAATTGTTCGGGTTGGTTTTATTTTCGATACTTGCGCGCCCACTAAACATTCGATGCACCTTGCAAGCACAGAAACTCTTTTATTGTTTTAAACTCGAGAACGTGCCTATAGATTCAGGGGGAAAAAAAAAGGTCAAATGAGCTGAGTGTGCCATGTCTTCTGTCTGTTCCTTTCATATCGCTCTAATTCCACGTGTTGCGATACCAGGCGACCGGTGTTCACTGTGAGGCTACTGGTGCTTCATAAGAACCGCATAATTTCTTTTTCTTTTACTGCATAAACGCATTTCAGTGCTTACAAGCCGAGTTCTTTGTTTTTGCCCCTCCTTCTACATATTCGACGTGTGCACTGTATAACTCATCTGGATAAGGCTCATGACCCAAGTTCACTTGGTTACGGTGAACTGGAATGAGGTGTGCAGCAGGCGGCAATACCCGTGCGATCCCAGCGGTGTCGCGAGTAGTGACAGCCCGCTTTTAGAAATTTTGATACCGTGGTGGTATCACCGTCCATGCGAGTTTCTTAAAGAACGCTTATCCACCGCGGGATTGCCATGAAGACGAGGCTTCATATGTGGCATGGCATGTGCTGGGCTCAAAACGTGGATTCTTCATCGTATGCGGTAACTGTTGCGCGACGCTGTCCTCGCTGCAGAGAATAAAATATTTCAGCAGTGATTTTTTTCACTCATTTAATTAAGGAAACGCAAGCGCAAGTTCGGTGTTAGGCTAGTGGGAAAACTTTCACAGCGTTTTTTTGAGGGTCCCACGATAATAAGAGTCGTATTGTTACGGCTGAATCCACGTTTAATGCACAACAATAGTCAAGCCAAATATGAAACCTCATCTTTCCGCCATTGCTGCCCCTCTCCATGGTGGATAAAGAGCTACATCATCAGTTTTCCCTCTGGTAATGCTGAGAAAGCGTGTGCGTTCGGAAGAAGAGCCGGAAGAAGAGCCGCAATGCAAAGTATCTGGCGCGCGCTGCACTGCCCGTTCTATTACAGTGTAACTTGGTTAACAGTAAACATTACAGATTCTTTAAAAGCGTACACTGATAATACCTGGCCTAATGCATTGAAGGACGCGCTATGAATGCTACCAAGATTCGCTTTAAAAATGAAGAGGAAGAAGTAATACAAGAAAGAGTAATTAGGGGCTTCTGTGGCCAGTTGGTTTGAATGCATATACGCAACACTTGCACCCAGTGTTTCTCGTGTGCGTCTGCAATTTATTTTAATGCGTTTGCATTAGAACGCCCATTATCCCAAAAAGTGTCCGGCTTTGTTGGCATGTGACTCAGCCTCGGTTCGTAAAGGGCAAAGTGGAGAGACGAAAATCCCCTCTCGGCTTTGAGGTGAGGAGCGAGAGGAAAAGTAGATGAGAGAAGTAGGTTGGGGGGGGGGGGGGGCACGGATGGCAAGAGGGACACAGCGGGCGTCACTCAGAGTCAAGGGAGTGGAGAGGGCATACGGCATGTCGCACTCTTACTGCTAGACTAGATCGGAAGAGTGGACCAGGGGTACGGCAAGTAAAACGGTGATTGATTGATTGATTGATTGATTGATTGATTGATTGATTGATTTATTTATTTATTTATTTGTTTATTTATTTATTTATTTATTTATTTATTTATTTATTTATTTATTTATTTATTTATTTATTTATTGGGTCACGGCACCCGCTCGCACGGTTTGAACCAGTCTGCGGCAATGGCAACTCCATGGAACACTAATGCTAACGTATAGTCTGCCGCATGCGTCGCAATGATCATCTGAATTTTTTTTTTCTAGCGAAAGAGTAGGTTTAAGATATCGAGGATTTGCTAGGAAGCATTTAACTGGCCAGAAGGTGCAATGGAGGGTACGGCGAAGGGTGCCGAAATTGTTCTCCCGCAGACAGCAGCTGTAGTGGGATAATCTATTTCCGCCTTTACCGGAATAGTGATGTTCTGTGGCGCTTGCGTAGTCCCCTTTCTTTGAAATTTTCGAATGTGAACAGGGCATGTAGACATTGATCTCCTTCTACGGTTTTCGTGCCCACATCCGTATTTTTTGTTGCTTTTCATTTCAGAAAACAAATTGAAGAGCACAAAGCGACATTAGACGAGCATTACAACCGAGACTTCATTGACGGGTGCCTCAGGACAATCGAAGAGAACAAGAACAACCCTGGTTCATATTTTCAGAGTGGGTTGTTGTTCCTTGCTGCCGCTTCTTACTGTTCCAGACCAGAGGCACTCTTTTTATCAAGATTTGAATGTTAGTCGGTGTAAGAGCGCAAAGAAAAACGAACTATTCAAAAAAGTTTAAGTACGCAACAACGCAGAGACGGGACAAAATAAGAACACGCAAACGAATCGCTGATTAGCAATGCTTAATGACCGTCAAAACGCACATATATGCACAGGGCCAACGGAAAATGGCAAGAGAATGAAAAACACAGGCGATAATATTGATGGTTGAAACAATTATTGACACACATTTGAGATGCGCCAGCTACTTTCGTTGGAGGGCTATCGACAGAACACTGATACAACCTTAACCCTTCTTTGATCACAAACGCTTAAAAAATTCTCTTTGCCCTTCGGTCCCGATATTTCTTTAAAATTCAATAAAAATCAAACAGGGATGTGTTCGAGTTTCTCACTTTTTTCGCGTGTTCTCGTAATTGCTTCAGTTAGCTGCTTCTCTCTTTCTAACGGTTCTAAACCATGACCAGCAAATAGCATAGTTTAACAGCGCCGGCTGTCTCAGCTTCGTTACCTGGTATTCGCGTAGTCGTCCGTATCCAGGCGCTGCCACGGGCCTCGATTTTTCTTCCTCTTTGTCGGATGTAGTCCCCTCAATCATGATCATGTGACCTTGCCGTGACCACCCCGAGGCACGAATCTGTTCCTCACGCCTCGTGCTAACTTAGTAGTTACCAGTATAAGACACGTTGTCCCAACAACACGTGGCCAAACGGCTTGAAACGTCCGTCAATAAGAAAACAGCTGGGAGATGTACCGGTGGAAGACCGTCTCGCCACTCGGTGTGCCCAGAAGGTAGCCAGAGAGAGACTTCGGCGGAGTTCATCGCCATCTGAAGCCTCTAACTTCACAGTGCCTCTTCCACGGCTTGTAAAGTGTCCTGTAGGATCCAACTGGAGTAATCGCAGGTCTCCTTAGGGTTCATTCCTCAAAGTATGTTTAAATACTAGTATACATGATTATTTTTGCGTCGTTCTGTAGCAAAAAGCGTCCTATTGAATCCACTTGAAGTAATTCCAGGACTCGTCATAGTTCATTTCTGAAAAGTGTGTTTAGATACCAGTACATGAATACCAGCGAAAAGTACTGCCTACAGGCGGCCATTTCAAGTTCTCTGCGCTTGTTCTCGAGCGTTGACCACAAGAGTCAACTGCATAAGCCCCAATACTTTGCCACAAAATGTTATTAATTAATCCTTTCCCTATAATTTGCGCATCCTTTTCCGATAACAGCGCCGGCGAGGACACGTTTTTCGACGAGTACTTCATTCCGAAGGGCACCAGAGTGTCGCCCAACGTCTGGGCTGTGCACAACGACCCGACCCTGTGGAAGGAGCCGTCCAAGTTCGACCCGAGCCGCTTCTTGAGAGAGGACGGCTCCTTGGTGCAACCAAAGCCCGAGTACCTCATTCCCTTCTCCATCGGTAAGAGAAGCCCCTATTCACGATGTACTCAGTTTGCTCGCAAAGTTCTGTGAAGCAACGTATATTTATACTGCACGCCGGCTACCACAACTCCTTTGCGTTAAGTGTTGTTCAGAACCTTTGATAAGGCCATCCCCGCAAATCTTAAATTATGAGAGGCTGCACAGTAATTCCACCTACGTATTGTGCGTCCTAGAAAGGCCGTAGCGGCAGCTTAGCAGTATGTATACGTTACAGTGCTTAACAACAAGACAGCCGAAATAAAAAACGAGTAAAAATTCATGTCCCGGATAAAAATAAAGGCCTCGAGAAATAAATTATTGAACACAACGGATTAAACAGAAAAATTTACAAAGTGAGGTAGCAGGAACGCCAATATAATAACGCAATAAAAACCAGTCGTGAGCAAACCGATCCACCGCTGGGCAAGAAAAAAGAAGAGCGTTCAAATCAAATTAAACAGATATTCAGGCGCTTTATATCGAAACAAAACACAGCGCTTAACTGGAGGAGTACATTTTGAGCGTGCTAACTCTGTTCACTGAAGCGCTCTTCCCGAAAACTGCCGCCACAACAACGGGAAAGACAACCTTCATGGAAAGTCTTTTGACTCGTTGCGTAGGCTGACTGTTAGCTTATTCGCATGCTCCGCTCGAGCTTTATTCTTCTGCGGAGCCCTACCTTGCTTTCCGACATGCGGTAGACAACGCCAGGCTGGCAAATAAACTGGCTCTCGTTAGCATTGTTAATCGAACCCGACCGCGGCGGCTGCGTTTTTATGGAGGAAAAACGCTAAGGCGCTTGTGTGCTGCGCGATGTCAGTGCACGTTAAAGATCCCCATGTGGTCGAAATTATTCCGGAGCCCTCCATTACGGCACCTCTTTCTTCCTTTCTTCTTTCACTCCCTCCTTTATCTCTTCTTTTACGGCGCGGTTCAGGTGTCCGCCGGGATGTGAAACAGATACAGCGCCATTTCCTTTAACCCAAAACCAATTATTATTAATTATTATTTCTATGAAGCAGCCCGGTTTGTGACAATTTTGGTTTCTTGAGATAATTTAGTTGATGTGCTCCGCTAAAATCCTTTTGAGTAAATAAGGGAAGTGAAAACAAAAGGAAATGCGCAAGAAATGGCAACAGGCAGAGTGATCAAAATTAAGCTTTACAGATTTTTTAAAATTTGGCGCTGACAGATACGTAAAATCCACCGCTGCACATATGTTATGCGGCCAGCAAGCCACAAAGTGAGGGGATTGTTGTCGTTGCCAGACGCATAATGAACTAAAACATAATGATGAACATTTTAGTGACTGCATAAGCCGGCATGTTCATATTGAAAATAAAGATAGTCGCATTCCTATACAATTCCACTTGGTACAATTCTCCTAGCGTGCGTGTGCTGCAAGCTATTCGCGTCCGAATTTTAAGCTCAATCTGCAAAACTGCGCATGCAATGCGGTGACGATTACCGCGAAAATCCTCTCGGCATGACGCGGTGTTTCGTCTCCCATCGGCGTAATGCGAACGGCAAAGCTGATAATTGTTTCCATTTCATTTCAAGCTATCAAAATGGAAGGAACGCCTGACGCAAGAGCTGCGTCACACGATAGAGGTTATTCGCCTCGACTGCCACCGCCTACCATGCTTGATTATGCGAAATCAGTGGAAACTTTTGAGGCAAATGTCTGGGAACGCACACGCTTTAGAAGAATTCTATGTAATGGAGTAGGCTAATAACACCACGGCCTCTGTTTCCAACATAAACATTCACGTTTGCTGCTGTGGCTGAAATATTCATTAATGAATGTGGCGAAATTAGGTGCCTGATGGTGACAGTCATTAAATGGTGACAGTGGCAGTTATGTGTATCGGGTAACGGTAGCAACTATTGCCTAGTCTGTGTCCTCCTGGTCGCGTAAGTTGTGTGTAGAAAAGAATGTCACGTACAACTAGTTGTCTCGTTTTAAGAAATTTGTAAAGCTTAAATTTGATGACCACGTACAGCGGTTTTGTGCCATTTTCTAGTACCCTGTACTAAGAACCCTCATTTTACTCGTATGGCCCTTGATACCAACCTGGTGGGACACTTTCCATCATAGAGCCCTAGAGTTATCTGCGTCTATTTAAGCCTCTCCCGCCCCTTCGATCCCTGCGCCCTGTTTTTGCGGCTGAAGCAATAATTTAGTTTCATAGGAATCTTCCATTCGCAGGAAAACGCATGTACCCCGGCGAGATCTTGGCCTCCGTGGAGATCTTCCTGTACATCACGTGCCTCCTTCAAAAGTGCATCGTCCTTCCTGATGAAGGAAAGATCCAGGGTCTCGACTCCGCCGACATTCCCCTGGCGGAGCTCAACCGCTACAAAGTTAGATTCCTGCCGCAATAGGCCTACTTCTATTCCTTGTGAATGAATAAGCGGTCGCTTCAAGGTACCGCTTTTTTTTTTTCAAAGTGAGTGGGACAAAGCTAAGGTTCCTTTGCAAATAATCGCGCGCTATTGAAGCTTGACTCATTATTTCAATCTTCGGCTAACTCATCTCAGCCTGCCCTTCTTGTCATGAATTGAACCCGTGCCAAATTCTTCACTCGTTCTGGCCTCGACATTCTTTCATTACTGGTGGCTTGACTAGCATAGGTGCCTAACCTCCATTTTGAGCCTTTTTCATTGCACTAGTGACTGAAATCTCATTAAAGAGCGGAATCCTGGATCCATAACTGGATTTGATTACATCGGAAGTGGATTTTAATAGTATTGGGAACAGGTAACGCGACGGAAAGTTAATCGGCCCTGTTCCAGTTTTCCTGCTACGCTTTCTTTAAAGGATGAATTCTGTGTAGGCGTTATGAAAGATAGTACACCTGCGCTGAAGTTGCAAACCCAAGCCACCTGTGAAGACTTAATGTGCAACCCAGCGCTCTCAGAACCGAGGCATTCTGCACTTTGCGAGCATTGCGCATTGCAACGTGACACGTCTCCTTTTGGTGTTCTTCCTCTTGCATGCGTCACACTATCGGAAGAGTCAGCGGCCGGAAACACTGGGCAGTGAATCCAGATGAGGTTATTATACTAACCATCTTTCCGCACCACGCCCTCTTCGGTCTCATACCGCGCTCTCAAACGCGGTTTTAAAACGCGAAATATTTTTAATCGCCAAGGGTACGCTCCAAAATACGCCCACAATAAGGTGTTCCTAAAGAGAATTATTGAAAACGAATTGCAAGGTGTTTATCTTTGGTCACGGAACAGCAAAGCTTCATAGCTTCGTTTCATTGATTAAAATGCGTAATAAGCAATGCCAGTTTCAAAATGTTGCTTTTCTGCACTTGTAAATCAATGTAGTAGAGTGATATGGATATTAGTGGTCGACTTTAATCATAAACTTCCCAAATGTCTATGCCTTCTTTTCCTTAAGCATGTATGCGGGAAAAAGGTAAGGAATCCTGCCATCACTCACCCTGAGTAAATCTCTCTATATGATTAATCAAAAGTGTTTCGCATTCCGTGCGCCTTCCTCGAAGAGGTACAAGGGCGATACAGGGCGGTGCCTAAGCGCGCTCCTCTGCTCATATTTATTTTTATCGCGCTTGTACCTGGGTGGTCGTAAAGTGATGCTAGAGCCGTCCTTTATGCAATCATTGATGATGGTACAAGAGCAATGAAAAAAAGTGCGAACAGCGCAGAGAGCAGATGAGGCATTGTTCACATTTCTTTGCATCGCGAATGTACTTTTCTAAATTTATGTAATTGACACGTGCAGTCAAAGGCACTGTCGCGCCTCGGAGCGCTGGGAGTGGGCATCCTTCCGTCTTTAGCGCTATCTCAGAACTGCAAGGTGCAAGTACTCATGCTTGCCTGATCAGTAGAGCAGCTAGAGCTCAAAAGTTCCAAGAAAACTTCTATTCAAATCCAATGACATTTCTACGCATGTGGCAGGGAATGTACCCAGCCCTCGGATACGAATGGAAACGACCATAAAGCACCTTGTTCCTATATTGAGTGGCGTGTGGTGGGAACAGCCGCACCTTCTTTGCGGTGGAGCGCTTTGTTTCGACAGCCTTCATTTTTTATCGTAATCATTTCGTCGGAACTCTGAGCCATGAGTGCTGCAGGGAAAGAGCTTAATCCAAAGCCCAGAAAGTCATCAGTGCAGCCAGGAACAAGCTTAATAACAAGACATTGAAAAGAAAGGTTAGGTTGACATTTCTACAACATTTTCACAACCAGAGGGTGACAAGCCGGTAGAATCGCAGCTCTAAGTGAACGTGCGCCCGCACGTACATACACGCAGCAGGCATTAAGATGGCGGAAGTTGGTACGAACATCGGTCCTACGTGAGCATTTGGGCAAATCTGCACTTTTTTCAATCATGGCGCGACTTTGATGCCAGTAATGAGACTACGTGCAGCCTGTCTAATCGAAATTGGCCTTACGTTCAGGCTAGAACTCGGCCTATATTCAGCCAGTCGGCCCAGCATTCACCATTGTTGCACTACCAATATGGCATTCACAGTGCCTCTTAAGGTATTGGCATAACCTTCTTAATTCACTGGCATTTCTATCACAGGGATGTCCCAGGCTTATCCAATATGACAAGCTGTTTCCTTTCCCGTTCCAAGGCAAGAGGGAAATTAGTTTTGCAGGTAGTTGGAAGCCCCACCTCTGTGCGCCACGGAGTCACATCTTCCTGTATATTCAGAAATTTGCTCTTGCTATAACGGCCAAACTGCAAGCAGCCTTTTGACCCACAGTGTAGATTACAAACAGAAATGCGGGTTTTTATTCCACTTGTTCTCCAGAAGGTAGAGTTTTCATAGGTAACCTTTTTATTTTTTATTTTATTTAACAATACTGTAGGCCTTTGCACAGGCCCAAACAGGAAGTGGATTGTAAGATATACACACGAGCATGGTAAAAGCAGGAAAAAAGAAAAAAACAAAAAATAGATAGAGCAAAAAAAAACTGCCATACAACAGCACTGGAATTCAATACAAGACACTTTCTTTTGTTTCACATGAATCAGGGAACAAAGTACTCAAAACAATTGTAATATTTGTCATATAATATTCTTGTAGTTATCGCGGATCTATAAAACACCACTATTCAGCACATTGCAATATTTACATTTAAAATGAAATCACACGTGCACTAGCGTCCAATCACTCAACCAACGCAATATCTTGGAACTACGCATTCAAATGCTTTCATGAACAGCCAAAATATGACTCCAATTTTGCAACAAAGCTATCCACAGATTCTGTTTCTACAATTTCCTTTGGCAATGTATTCCAGATTTCAATTGCCCATGGGAAATATGAATACCTAAACGTGTCGCATTGTGTCGGATACTGCCTGATGTGTCTATTATGACAGGTTCTATTGGAGTGTCGGTGTGGTGGCTGCACGTAATCTCGCTTATTTATATTAATGTTATTATTACATAGCATAAAAAGGAATTTCATGACAGCCACACGACGCCGACAAACAAGGGTAGGCAGTGCTGCCTGGCTTCTAAGAGCACTTACGCTTTCGTGTCGAGAATACTTATGGTAAATAAATCGCAACGCTTTATTTTGGATGCTTTCTAATTTCTGTGAGAGTCCTTTCTGGTGCGGGTTCCACACTATGCTACCATACTCAAGAATTGGCCTTACTAAGGTTTTATATGCTGTTAGTTTCACATAGGATGGTGCTGCAGTTAATTTTCTTCGCAAGAAACCTAGTGTTCGGAAGGCCTTCGTGCATGTATTATCGATATGGGTATTCCATTTTAACGCGCTTGTAAAGGTTATGCCTAAATATTTTACTGTGTCAGTTTGTATTATATCGTTGCCCATTAATCGTTGCCAATTTTACATATAAGCAACCCGCAGACAATTGAAAAGAACGGGAACCAAACGGTTCAAGGTACAAACTTTATTGTATCTACGCTGCGAGTACACCGCAATATTACGAGCTGATTTCTTACCTCTGTATTCAAGACAAGTTGTCGCGCAGTTATCGCATCTACTCTCCATGGGCGTCAATGCAACTTTGACCAAAGTTTTTTTCCGTGTAAGCTTTAGTAACGGAGACGGGGAGGGGTGAAACGAGTCACAGGATTTAGGGATGCTCAGAGAACGCATTGTAGGCAGTTGAAAAGGCGATAACAGGGTAGGTAACGACGATGCGAAGGCGTTAAACTTGTCTTAGTGCAAGAGGGAATGCAACCCCTGCTGAAGGAGCCGAGCCGGCTTCGAAACGCTGGGTTTCAAATTAGTTATTTGATTGGTGATGTGCAGAGTTTATTAAGCATAGCATGCATGGCATCATATTTTATGCGAATAGAAGCCGCGGATGAGACAGTGTAGTGACCGCTGTTTTTTTTTTTTAGAGCCATTTTTTTTACGTACATTGCTAGGCCGGAGAATGGAGTTTAAAATATCCTCAGCGTGAAGTTGACCACGTTTTTGGTTACGCGAAGGTACTTGCAAGCTTAAAAATCTAGAATTATATCAAAAGACCCGGCATGAGCAGCGCGCGTCCATCACCGTCGCACGGTTGCTGGCGTGGATCCGCCGCCTATGGCTCTCGCGTATCGGGAGCGGGGACGGCAGAGCGCGCTGGTGACGTCCGTTTCCTGGAGCAACAGCGGCGGCCAGGCCGAGGGATGGGGAACATGTGGGAAGAGACAGCTCCGCGGCCTGTCTGCCGGCGACGGCACAAGCCTCCCCCGTTCTCCCCACACCTCGGGGGAAGTGGTGGCGGCTGCTCCCGCAGTCGCGCTATAATACCCTCTTTACACGGGCAGCCTTAACCGTGGTTAAGCTTAACTACAGTTAAGGCGTTTACCCATGGTTAGAGTTAACTGCAGTTCGCCGCGCTTATACACAGTTTAGCCATCTCGGTTAGTGCGACGAAACAGATCATGTGATACTCGCCTCATTGAAGTTAAAACGTCGCCCACTCAGGCGTATTATTAAACAGGGATACGTTGAAAATAACACATAAGAGGAAAAACATTGTTTCTTGTGTAAGGCCGGCTTAAAAACTTTTTTCTTTGTGCTTGGAAACGGGAGCTGCCAGTAAAAGATTCATGGGACACGAGGCGACCCAGTTGAAGTTCCTGTCCGTCTCAGCTGCCTGGACAAATAAAAATGATATGAGCTATTAAATGCGTTGCTAAAAAAAACATTTGAAGGCTGTGATCACAGCATTTCTCTCAGTGGATTAAGCTTCACTGTACACATTCTCAGTGCAAGAGTAAAATTTCATAGATATGTGTCGAATGCACATGCACAGGTACTGGTGAAACTAATGCATGCAATTTACATTTGCAATGTGGCTAAACTACATCCTGCTAGTTGCTGCTTTGCAATTGAAGCCACGACTGTGCATTATGGTTCAACTATTGTCATTCTAGCAATATCTTAATTGGTTAATTTCTAGATTTGTTTCTTTCATATATCTTTCCCAGGCTGCACTGTGTATACTACTTCACAAATGCTGCTAGTACACAGTGAAGCCTGGTAAAGAAATATGAAATAAATCTAGAAATTCAATTAACTACATTGTTGCTCTAGCAGGTGGCCAGAAATAGCGACGCGTATAGCAATGCTGTCAGCGCTGCAGCTCGCAATTTGCAAATAAAAACGACGAACAACACGTGTGTAACGAGGAAGACGAAGTTTGCATGCAGCTCCGTGCACGCGTGCACGAGCGGAGATTCTAAGTGCTGCGTATGCTGCTCCTGCCTGAGTGCATTACTCTCGATTCTTCACTACCTCAACAATGCATTCTCAAGATCGTCTTCGACACTCCAGAACTGTGCGACGACGGCGAAGAGAATCGACGCGTTGTTCCAGCGACAACACATGCTACTGTCGCACATGCGAGGCTGACATAAGCAGTTCAGCTGCACTATGAAAACAGCGCCAAGAACCCGATGGCACGAGCGTCGTTCGGTAAAGGTCGCGCTTACCGTATTTATTGTTGAGGTTTTCCATTTTCAGCTTCACTTGTTTGCTGGTGTATGGGCCTTGTCCCGGCGCAGCCCGGCGTTCAGTTCCGCTACAATCACAACATATATCCGAGCGTTGCACGTGTTACCGTATCAGATCCGTATCCGATGCGTATCAGGGCCGCGGTTGTTGAATCAAGCCACATGACACAACTCTGGGAGGGCGAGTCGTTCGATGTTGCTGCTGCCTCGGGGGCCGCCATCTTGTCGGTTAAGGCAGCAAACGGTGGTCAGCAAGCTCGGTTTGGGTAACCGTGGTTAGGTGGCGTAACTGCAGTTTCGTCTGCCGTGTGAACGCGGATAACTATAGTTACGGGGAACCGTAGTTGCCTTAACTGTGGTTAAGGTCGCCCGTGTAAATGCGGTATTAGCCCGCGGCGAAGGGGGCACCCGCGTGCGGGGTGTTACG
This sequence comes from Amblyomma americanum, assembly GCF_052857255.1. NCBI lineage: Eukaryota > Metazoa > Arthropoda > Arachnida > Ixodida > Ixodidae > Amblyomma > Amblyomma americanum. The sequence continues at coordinate 64,542,007 of NC_135503.1, read as the reverse complement.
AGCGGGCAGGGAGTTTCCGATTCCGCGCTTCGGCTGCGGGAGGAGGTAGGTTCGAAACCCACCGCCGGAAGCCCACCAGTAAAAATGGGTACAAGCCACTCCGGCCCGGCGCCAGACTTTTTAAGAGGTGTGTGCTTGAAGGAGCCTCCGAATACCCCGCTGCGCCCTTGCGGGGGCAAACCCAGTTTAGAACACTGAGCTTAAAGGTGGTTCGTGTTTCACTGCAAAGTGAAGAGTTCGACTCAAAGCTCGTACACTCTAACCAGCGCGTATCAACAGACATACAGGTTCAACATTGCTCTAAACCATCCTTCGTCAGAAGAGAAAAAATCAGTGTATCACTGTGGTCCTGAGCAAGTCCGGTTTTTCCTGCTATCTGACTTCATGATAAGCTACGCAAGACCTCTCCTGTTGAAGCTCTGTCAAAGGAAGGTCAGAGGTTGAGGCTTCCTTATACCTCGGGTTTTTCAGCTTTTCGAGTGAAGGAGCGCTTTCACGATCAAAAAAATACAAAAGAGCTTCAAGGGGGTTAACAGAATTGACGCAGGGGAAATTCCCCAGCATAGGTCACTATAGCGAACATGAGCTCCGATTTGTGAGCGTACTGACTCGTGGCATGTCCTCTTTGCGCAAAGGCGCAAACTAGCGCGTGCGCTCCGGACTTGCGGCGCCCTCTCGGCGCCGCTGCTGAAACTAGTGCCTCGGGATGAGAACGGCGTTAGAGGCCTGCAGCGCCAGCAGTTGGACACATGCGATGAAATGCTGCGGTGTTGGTGGCGTGTTATCAAGCAGCTGCCAGCGAACCTAAAGGTTTTCCGCCACCGCGGTTTCGGATTCCGCTCGAGACTGTATGGGGGGTTATTCGCTATTTAAACATAACACTACTGACGCACTTACGGAGTTCACCGGCTTTTCTTCATGATGAGGCTTGTAATGCGAACTCATTATTAACGATTTTGAGATACAAACTATCCTGCTCTTCTGCACGATGTTTTGCGCCGAACGTACTTCGCCCTTGGTCGACTGCATGCGTACAGCTTTTTTGCAAAACCTGCGCAGGTTCTTGCCTTTTGTATGCACCTCAACGATCGTACAGGCAGACATTGTTGATTAGGTGGAAAGCCCACTTCTCTTAAGCATCATAGAAAGAGTATCTACGCCTGTTAGCAATGCTCCAATAAGGCCGCAGCGCGACCTCGGTCGCTTGATGCATTAGTTTCATGCTTCAGTTGCAATGCTGTCAACAGTACGGAAGTAGTCCGTATGAAAAAAATAAAGGGAGCCGTGTTACTACGCTCTTGTTTTGTGATCCAGTGTTCTAAAGCACGAGAAAGCGACAGCGTGTGTCAGCAGTAAGAGCATATTTAATCAACCTCATGGAAAATGTATCGCGTAATAAGTCCTGTGGCAAAGCCCTTATTTCTTACTCACCACAAAGAACGCACTACTTGTTGATCGCGGATGTAGGCAGCGCAGATAAGAGCGCCAACTCTGACACCGTTGCATGTGATGTATGAAGCGGAGTGTAAGCTAATGCTGGGCAGACGCGGCACGCGCGCCGAAGAAAACGAAACAAAAAAATTTCTCGGATGCTCCCGAAGTCGCGCGCTTTGTGGCGCATCTCGGTGCAGGGCCCAGGTCCTGCTCACCCCGTATCACTGGTGAAACATGGCGCACGAGGACAGACTTTAAGAGGATTCGAGCCCTCTCGAGAACACACGGGGATTCGAAACCTAACGCGTGCAGCGGCTCCTCCTTCTTTTCTCGGTGCCAATGGCCACTTCCAGAAGTGTCGCAGATAGTTACGAACGTGTTTCATATGCTGTTACGCGGTTATTTGTCAGGCTTCGTCGTAGGAAGTAGACAGGCCCTTGCTTTCGGCAAGTCGTGAAGTACGAGAGAAACTCGAATGCAACTTTTTGTGTAAGTTTGGTAGCTCCACGCGAAGCTCCTGTTCTACAGTGTGTGTTCATTTCTGTACCGCTTTTGATAATAAAGTCCAGTTCCTCTGTTCGTCCGTGTGTCATCGTCTGTCCATCATCTGGTGTTCTGCTGCGAGTCCAGTGCCAAATAAACGAGCACCTCGAAGGTATTGCAATTAACGTTATTCACTGGCAACTGCGGAGCTTGTGCTGTTGACGTCGCGGTGGCCTCTTCGCGAACACCGCCCAATTCGCGTTTTACAGCATGCTCTTACATATTTCAGTTCCACGTGGCTACTTCTGGGTCTCGTATAGGTTGAAATGCGACCGTCACGGATCTTCATCGAATCGTGAATGCCCGGAACTCCTTCCCTTCCTGTTTCAGCTTCGCAGTAATTAATAAGTGCATGTGGATATTACAAGTTTTAAGTGAGCTGCGCTTTCCTGAAGGGCAGGTTTTAGTGGCTCAACTCCTGAATATAGAGGTCTGTGGCTCATTTTGTGTTAAGGCAGCGAATGAAAACGCCTTGGTTGCTGAGAGCTAATGAGGAGCTTTTTTAAAAATTAATCTATTGCACCTTCGTAGAAGCCGAGAAAAAGGCGAAATTTTTTTATCTGCAACAACGCTTTGGAAGCAGTTACGTGATATACCGAAAAACGCTAGTTATATGGCTCGGTTTATTTTCGCAGGTTTTCAAAGAACCGTATTGTTGGTGAACTAAAAATTGCAGTTTAACTTCCCTTTAAATCGGCGTCTACATATAATTGAACTTATAGGGCGTGGCTGATCAGGAACAATAGTGCCAACGATGTTTCTCTTAACATAGCAGTGCATCGAACAGCCCCTGTCGAAGGCATCCGTCTCTCCTATTCGAGCTGGCTGAGAAAGAAAACGGTAGAACCGAATATTGGGATTTAGACCTTGTTCGTGGCTGTGTATAACGCAGCAGTAGCGGTAGGTGTTTACTTTTTATCCCAGGTGTTTCGATACAAAGGGCTTATTGTCCGCACTTGCATCGGCATTTCCTTCGGTGTTCAATTTCGCCAGAAGGCAGGTGTAATGTTCGTTTATCGAAACTTTATTCTGGGAGTGACTCATGGCGACATCGCTGATGCGTACTTCTCCCTTTGCACGCACGAAGGGACAGCAAAAGAGATCAAGTCGATGGAGAAACTTGGCGAGATACTCACTGCAGCCTAGGAAGAGCTGTCTTTGAGCAACACCGCCGGCGTTATTTTTTTCTTCGGCAAAGTGGCGCTACTATACATATATACAGATGATAGATTGAGGTCTATAGGAGAAAACCTCACTCGCACCACTAATTCATCGCGGGTGATGAAGAAACTGTAACTAAAAATAAAGAGTTGGCATAGTGCCATCAAGCCTACAGAGAAGACTTCCTGTTGTGCAGTTTTGAAGGTCGAGTAGTGTCACCTCGAGGCATCACCATCAACCTAATTGGCAGGGTATTACAACGCCACCTCTTGTTACTCTTCAGGGGGAATCTCGCTTGCTTTGTCTCAAGTATAGCTTTGATGGTTACCCTTGTGATGCGAAGAGACTCGTAACGCATCACATACCTTGCTTTTGCATAACTTTCTCAAAACGCACGCTAGGCGTCCTTTCCAGCGAAATGTCGAAAGACGAAGAAATCGTTGACGCTCGTCCGGCTGAGCAGCCCTCCGTATCTAATTGTCACCTTCGCTACAGCTCAGTCCTAAGTTGCCACGAATAGGATTTCAATACCATTGTTTGTCTCAACGGCATTCTTTCAAAGCCGAATAAATCGCTCCGACAAAAGAACTGGCTATGGACCGTTCGATGCACTGTATAAGAGAGGCATCGTTTGCGCTATGATAGGTGTATTCCCGTGATCAAAGCTAAAATATATGTTGAAAAATCAGCTCCCATGGCATGCTCATTCGCAACCGGGAGACAAATCAACCATCAGGCCACTGTATTCAGTATCTGTACAATTAAACTGTACCATGTCAAGAAACAAGAGGTGTGCGATATACAGCAAAGCATACATAAGACTTCCGCTGTATCACTACAAGCAAGCCGAGAGACCACGATACGGAATTTCGAACAATCATGATTCGATGGCCAGCTGTGCCGGCAGCATTTCGACCGGAACAAAATGCATGGAGTAGCCTTGTTATTGGGCTATTAGTGAATGCGAAAGAATGGCGAATGGGCAACCTTGATGTGAAGCTCCCCACTAGGCCAACAGCTAAGGCTCTGGATTTTCAACTGCACAACCTTCATGAAAAAATATCTGGGTATCATATCGAGGTTCGCGTGTTGTCGCGCGAAACTGCTTTTTAGCTATAAGCCCCGATCCTGCCCTGCTACACGATTTGGACTTTGCTACAGGCTCAGACACACTTTAATTGCCATTTTCTAGGCACTTCGCAGTTCCATTTCCCTCATTACACTTGAGGCGAATCTTTGAGCTGCATGAAGAAAGCAAAGCAGGATGGACCGATGCAAAAGTTTAGGAGGAGCATGCTGTCAGCGATTTTAAGAGCATGCACGGTCCGCGCGGAAGGCTCTACGGAAAAGCAAGACAGTTTGTGCCACAAAGTGTTTATTTTTTTTGCGCGTCGCTGGTGTGATTTTGTCACTGGAAACAGTCTTGTGCATCCAGCGGCCTCCCGCGATGCGGCAGTGGTGCACGAAAGGGCCTTATCACTGCGCCTCATCTTACGATCTGTTCACCGGAGCATAATTACGTGTCAAGCTTTCAGCTCCACTTTTTATGACAATCGCCTCAGTTCAGACTTCCAGCCCGCCAAAACTTACTTCCGACTTTTTCCGTGTCACGTACATGATTGACCTTCAAAGATGTTTTGCCTTTTCACGGCTAGCGCCAACCGTGAAAGCACTTTCCTTCATGGCTTTAAATTCGTTGAAATTTCTAGCGCAGTGGAACCGAAAGCTATATGGGTCCATAACGGTTGCATGGTCTCGGAAGCAAGCGCCAGGGCTTTTTACTACCTAACAGAAGCGTACAGGGCACTTTTTAGCACTGGCTCTCTGGCGCCCCCTGGCCAGCGCAAGAGGCCTATTAGCAAGCGCCGCTAGTGCAGTAGTCGATGTTACAGCTTTGGTTACTGATACACACACGAAGAAACCTTGCGAGATTCGGGCATATGCTGCTGTAATTCGTTTGCCTGAAGCTAGTGCGGAACTTTAGTACAAGAATTTTTAAACACTATCAATTAGCCATTTCGCCGCACACAACCGGACGACCGCGGCGCAGCGGTATTGGTGCAAAGTACCCGCTTAACCCAAAGAACTCGATCGCTCTGACATTTTTTGGAGTGAGTGAGAGTGCTGCATGCCGGAGCCTGAAAGTACGAAAGCACCAGGCGAATTTAAAAATGCACCGGGTGTGGACAAGCCTAATGAGAGGTCTTCTTTCAGAGCGCCCTACAGCGCTCGAAAGCTACCACTTGAAGACACCGTAACACTGACGTTATGGCATTTGTGGCCTGTCATAAACTACTGCTCAAGGCAGGTCAGATGCTGGCCGCGCATTTTAACCCGACAACGTTAAAGACCCCATTCACCAGAAAATCCAGTACCAACGTTCTGAGGGAAAAATCACAAACATGGCTCTGGCACGTGGTGACTAAAGAGCAACCTAGAGGAGGTAGGTGGACCACCTAGGTCATGTGACCTTGAGGCGTCATCACAACGTGTCCACAGGATAGTGGGCAAACTGCCCAACTTTACAGATGGCAGTTAAATTAATGATTTGTCGCTCGGGAAAAGCAACCTGGGCCGCACAAGGCCCACCGCTGGGAGCACCTGCCATCGAGGGGAGTGGTGCATCGCTTAACTGCTGCACCACTGCATCAGGAGTGGTATGCGGACTCTCAGGAATCTCTGATCGTAAAGTATAGAACGACCTTCTGTATACATGGCAATTAATCCATTACACTATCGCGTCATACCCTTCAGCCGGAACCGCCACTGTGACTCAGTGCTTATGGTGGTCGGCTGCTGACCTGACAGACGCGGTTTTGATCCCGGCCGCGGCGACCGAATTTCGATAGAGGTGAAATGCTAGAGGCCCGTGTCCTGTGCGATGTCAGTGCACTTTAAAGAACCCCGGGTGGTCGAAATTTCCGGAGCCCGTCACTACGGCGTCCCTCACAGCCTGAGTCGCTTTGGGACGTTAAACGCTTGTAAACTAAACCAAACCTTAGGGTGGAGATTAAGTGTCCCGTGGATTTTTTTTTAAATAAAGTTGTTTTAGCGCAGTGATGCCAAGTTTTCGCATCATATTCGCGTTCAGGAGGAAAAAGCCTATCCACAGGTAAATTTCAACTGCATCTTCCGGGAAAGCGCTTCAGTATTCCTACGACATGTTTGCGTTTTCAACTAGCTCGGATTGGCACTTCTTACGAAACTCTGGCTGAGCTGGTTGCTGGCAAAGAGACTTTTTAGCGTTATCAAACCTATATGAGCGAGTATTTCTGCACAAAACGATCATTTGTCATCTGGCTTTTTTGGTACACACGTGTCGGAGTATTACCAATGGGGCCCGTCATATGGGTCACTAAAGTATCCAACATGCATTGTAAACAAAAAGGAGTAAAAAGGGAGTAAACTGTCCTCTGGCCAACTCGCTATCATAAAAGGGGCGTGCGCTATAGGACAGCTTGGTCTATTTTTTACTCCCTTATAGGCGTATTCGTGTTTATCTTGTGTAAAAATGTACATCTTAGAGAGCCCTACATATATTTTCTATCTCTGCAGCCAAAAAATAAAACAAACGTTCAAAATTGCCCCGAAGGACTAAGAAAATCTCACGTTTCATACAAGGTAGAAAGAGCACAGAGCAAAACGTGAAGCATACGGTGAAACTTCTTTGTTTTGCTTGACTGCAGTTGAAGGATCATCCGAGTCTTGGAAAATTATGACTTCTGTTGTCGCCATTACTTCTGATAGGTCTTAAGGAAAGGGCATAACTGCTCGTTCTTTGGTTTTGAAATTCAGGATGTTCTGACTTCCCTAGAGGGCGGAAGCGCTTGCAACTAAGTAAAGAGTATTGTTAAAGTCTAAATATACTTTTTGTGTCATTGCTTCTTTTATTCCAGCCCTCCAGGTCCTTTAACGTCTCCAGCGGCGTGTTTTGTTCGGTAAAGTTTATTTGGACAATTTCTCGTCTCCAACAATCTGCAGAAGAATCTAAGCCCCCTGTGGCTGCATTAAACGGGCGGGGCTGAATATGTCGAAGTTGTCGCACCGCTGTATCCTGTAATCGCGATTATGAGGTATAAATGACAGCGCGAATGGCGTTTCAATGCGAGGTAAGTTGCACACCTCGCGTGTTTTTGAGCATGGCTGCCGAACATCTCGTCGACCGCAGTTGACTGGCGAATGAAATATCTTTTTGCTCCACGTTGCTAATTTTGTGATTACAAAGCCGTTCTTTGAAGAACATTACATCGTAACTATCGCCGACCTTTCTTCATATTTCACGCTGTAATACTTGTTTCTCTCACACAACTGCTCGTCCACGCCTCTAGAAAAAGTCTCGCAATTAGCCTCATGGCAAGGTAGCCTAACCAGCCCTTTGCACGGCATGAGGCGAACGCCTCATATGCAGAGTGATTTGTCCCGATTGACATTGGCAACAATTTCAAAGCACTCGCTTTTCTCCTCCAATTAGAAGCTACTACACGCATAACCCGAACCAGTGCCTCTGAGACGGATGAAAAAAAGCGAAGGGTCGCTAAGAAGGAGCTATATGGCGAAAATTTGCTATCTGCCTCGACTTGCAAGTGTGAAGTTGAATATACAGATTTCGCGAAATATGCGCCTGCAAACATTACGCGAGTGGCTATTCCACTGCTTATATCTTTGGCAAAAACTTAACGAAATGCGCACTAAGAGCACACAATGGTCGAAGCGAGCTGGCACTTGTTCGCGTCGGAGAGTCGATTCTTTCTGGAACAAGCGCTCCATGACAATTCAATGGTGTTGTTTTAGCGCGAGCAGCTGCAGAAAGTTCCGAAAGCTGCTGTACATTGTCAGTATTTTCGCACAGCGAGCAAATTGTGCGCTGAAAGTTTTCATGTGGCTAGGTACAAGCGATAGCTTAGATGGGCTCGTTTCGTCATGCTATGAACAAGACACAAACAAACCGAAATACTCTTGATCGAAATATTAATTGAAATTATGGTTAAAAGACTTGGCGCTATGTTTTTCTTCACTGCTTCACTCTTTTGTGTCTTTCTTAATCTCGATAATTTCTTCTTTTTTTTTATACCGTTGTGCTTCGCTTGTAGGTTTCAATCATATGGTCGAAAACGGGTTGTTTAAAAACCTTTTTGGTACAAACTACGAATACGAGGGTGCTCGACATTCTCATGCAACAGACAGAAGAGAAACAGTTTTTACGGTTGAACGTTTCCGTTATTAAAAAAGAAAAGAAAGACTAGCATCCGCCATGATCACCCCGACCAAGCTTTACTGCTGGCGCCAACTTTATAAACGCTTTGTCACTCCCTAGGCTCTTTTACGCTGCAATGACGCAGAAACGAGTAAAACAGAATCCACTTTGTTTTTGTAACCCTTGTGATAAATTACCTACCAGTAGCAGTCAACGGTAGTTGAAACACGTGGGACGAAAGTGCAGATGCAAACGGTGCGCATCTGCACAGATCGCTGCCGTAATGTATTATTGGAATGACTACTCTGAGGACATAAAATATGATCCAAAATTTCAAAATCGCTTAGTTTTCTAGTCTTTCTGTATTTTATATGTTAAGGAAAAACAAAACCAAAATAATTTCAAATTGTTGTATATGAAAGCGTAACAATTATTACTGAATCGAAATAAAACTTCACACTAAGGCGTACGTGTTTTATTCTTTAGAAATTGCTTTGTCAGATATAATTTTTCTACTGTTTGTGGTCTAAAGGTGGTTACCAAGGCACTGAAAAGGGTTTTCGGCTTAAACAAACTGGGATAATGTCTGTGATACTGCAATAATCAATTATATTTTTTAAGGAGATCAAACATACTCTAGTGCAAATTCTGAGTCAGATGGCCTGGAATGAACCAGAATTTAATAAACATAACCTCAGAAAAATAGATAATAGCAAAGGGGCAGAGAGAGTATTTAAAGACTTGTGTAAAAAGAACGTTGATCCATATTTATGAAAAAGCCTAGAAACTAACTAGTCACTATGCAGAAGACAAAACTGCAAACAGAAGGCTTCAACAGGTGGGTTAAAATAGCAGAGGATCAGTCCTGGATTAATTCAATAGAAGAATCTCACCCCCGACCTGTATTGGAAACACAATAGAAATGCTAGAAGAAATTGTATTAATATCCAAAAGGCATTGTACTTTTGTTTCAGCCAAGACCAGGATGTCCTAAAAGACGAAGCTGCGTTTTTATGGAGGCAAAACGCTAAGGCGCCCGTTTGCTGTGCGATGTTAAAGATCCCCAGGTGGTCGAAATTATTCCGGAGCCCTCCACTACGGCACCACTTTCTTCCTTTATTCTTTCACTCCCTCCTTTATCCCTTCTCTTACGGCGTGGTTCAGGTGTCCGCCGATATATGAGACAGATACTGCGCTATTTCCTTTCCTCAGGAACCAATTATATTATTATTATTCTTAAAACCGAATTTTAACGAGATAATCATAAAGCTACAACTTGAGGTAGATGTGAAGAAAAATTACTTATAGTTGGCCAGAACGTGCAGCATCCATCCCGATGTTCATGCAGGTAAAGTTAGTATGCTCAAAGCGCTATGATTCAGAAATAACTAAAGTAATGTGGATGCTTCTGGGTAGACATCACTAAAAAATGAGAGGAGCATTGGCGACTTAAAAGCGGGGCTGTGACCTAGGGGTACTATGTTTAGAATTTAAAACTAGATTGCGGACAAGAAAAGAGGATTTTTACTATGAAAGAGGATACCTGCCTTTCATTAAGGCCTCCTTCGAAAACGTGGTTAGCTGATATAATTTTCTTAATTATAAAGGTGTCAGTGCCGAAGCGGTAAGCATATTCACGTACTTGTTGAAGTAGGGTGCTTTTGATACCTGGTGCCAGTGAAGAGAAGACAATGGCTGCCGATATGCGACAACGCGATCGCTGCATCATTGTTTTCCAGGTCATCTATGAGACACCCGACGGTAAGAGGTGGCATTATTCCCCTCTTAGGAGAAAGAGCAGAATTGCTGTGATTCAGACAGCAAATCAGTCAACGTAAGGTTGTCACGGAAAGTAAACAAGAGAGGCAAAAAACGAGCAAATGGTAGCAACTGAAGCGCGCGATGACTTGAACACGTTTTTGTCTATCTCTACCGCACGCGCACAATGTCACAGCTGAGCTGAGCAGAGGTAACATCATTGAAACGTCGTAATACTTTGTAAGGGCCAAAATAGGGACACAGCAGTTTCTCTGACAAGCCTTGCCAACGGACAGAAGTCCACAGCCAGACTTGGTCACCGGGTTTGTATACACAACCTGCCGATGGCGAAAGTTCTAGCGGCGCGCATCTGTGTTCTGCTGTTGCCCAATGTGCACGCCAGTGAACTGACGGGCTTATTCCGCGCGTTGGTAAATTTTCTTGGCGTCTGGGGCGAGCTGGTCACCATCTAGGCACGGAAGCATCGCATCAAAGATGCTTTGGACTTCACGTTAGTAGGCAAGGCGAAACGGCATGAAGCGCATAGTTTCCTGCAAGGGGATGTTGTAGACAAAGGTGACATGGCCTCATCCTAAGTTTTGTGGTGAACATCGACGTACGTTGACAGCATGCCGTATTGGTCCTGTTGAATCATTCGGTCAGTCCATTGCTCTGCCGCGATGGCTGAGTGGTTTTGGCGCTTGGCTGCTGTCCCGAAAGACGCGGGTTTGATCCATGTCGCTGAGATCAAATTTCGATGGGGTCGAAATTCTAGAGGCCCATGTACTGTACGATGTCAGAGCACGTTAAAGAACCCCACGTGGTCACAATTTCTGGAGCCCTTCACTATGGCGTCCCTCATAGCCTGAGTCGCTTTGGGACGCGTAAACCCCCATAGGCCATGAACCATTGCTCTGCATTTAGAAGGCTGTGGTTTTCTGATGGGTCGTCCATCTCAACTGAAAATGAGGTCTATTAGCTGCGCTATAAACGTCGTTCCTTTGTCGGCATAAAGTTTCTTACTATTAACTAGAAGGAAAGCTGGAGCACCGCCTATGGGAGTTTGCATGGAGTTCCCTCGAGACTACTTCAGCCACCATGGGCGCTCTAAGCGTCATGGGGCGAAGGCTACCGTCTGCAGAACCACAACATTTTGCCAAAAAATAACAAAAAACCAAACGTTTCTCGATAATCAAGAATGTCCTAACATTCAATATCCTCCCTAAATTGCAACAAACGAGCTGAAAATACGTAAATGTAAAGTTTGCCCAAAACAAGCGATGGCTTGGTCTCCTACTGGCCAAATATTGTACACGACAAAATCTAATATTTTGTACTTAACAGGCACATTTTTAAAATGAGATATGTTTTCAGAAAAAAATGTAATTGTTTCAACACTTTAAGAGGTTTTTTAATGACATTTCAAAAACAGAAACCATGTATTTGCGTCGTATGCTGTTTCGTTTTCACTACTATGGCTTTTGCACACTCCGTTCGCGCCAAAGTCGTCTGCGCGCGGGGCGCTCCGTGGACGGAATGGGACATCTCAGTAACGCCACTCCGTGTTTCCTAAAAAAACCGACTGTCCCGCACCAAGTGGCTCATCGCCCCATGATGCTTTGAGCGCCCATGGTGGCTGAGGTGCAGCGCCGCCAGTGTTCCCTCTAGTTAATAGTAAGAAGCTCATGCCTGTCGGGAACCCCGTACGAAGGGGCGCCATACCTGCCGCAAGACGACGTGCATAAAAACCTCCGCGACTTCGGAAGCTGTACCAAAAACGATCGCCGAGGCGCTCTACTCCTATTTGCTCGAACGGAGCACGAAAGGCTTGAGAAACCACTGCCGGCTTAAATGGTAGCACAGTGCGGTGCTGGCATTAGACACTTTTAGTTGGGCGTACGCAGCGAGCTTAAGTGCGCAACGACCTTGGTAACGAATGCTCATGCGCAGAATGCTACATATCTCACCGTGTATCGCGGGCGCACGCCACCTACAAACCATAGCCTGCGCACGTAGCGGGCACGTTACAGGAAGCGTTGACGAGATGGCGGTCCGCTGCTCGCCGCTTGGGAATAAATGCATGTCGCAGCTGCATTCTCCGACGTGGTGGTTTTTATTTCGAACACTTTCGCTCGCACGCCAACGTATAAGAGGCCACGAGCCCCTCTTTTTCAGATAATGCGGCAATTTTCTAAGGCTTAGGCCAAACTATATGCAGTGTGTTTTCCTTAAAGTAACTAAACCTGGCGAAGCACTTCTCTAGTTTTATTTAGTTGTTATATTTTCTTCTATTCGCATAGTTTTTCTTCTTGAGAACAAACAAAGGCACGCAGAGCACCCACCTTTTCATCAATAATTACAGAGGAAATTTTTTTTAAACCCAGGGTTGATGTGCTTTGAGTTCTTGAACTTGATGGTGCCACTGTGTACACGGCAACGTGAGCGCCGCTACGGCATGGCAAACTAAAAGGGTCGTGTTTGGGGCAGTTACACCGTACGCAATGCAATGAGCGATAAGTACGCAAGCTTACTGTGTACGCCTAACTAAAATTATCTTTTAGCGCCAGCTTTTAACGCAGCGTTTGACAGCAGCGAAAGTACAGACGAGTAGTACAAGTTTCGCACTCTTACGAGCGTCCATGGGAAACCGAAGTGGCCAGACGTGCGCTCATCGTGGCATGCAAAATGATTGTCAGCGCGTAGATCGGCTCGAATTACTAGAAGGAAAGCTCTGTCGCGACCACTCAAGTTCTTGAACAAGGCATCTTGCCGCAGGCATAAGGTGCCGTGCCGTCGCGGTAGAGTCGTGTCGCTGCTTTCAAGGTAGTAAATAAGGAGACGAATGTAGGCACCAGCCCGCTGCCGGGGCATTAGGTCTGAAGCGTTGAGGGTACCAGTAAGTCACTGTCGTCATCGGGTTCTGCGTCGCCTGGGTCGACTGCTGCCCGCGACAGCGTGTCGGCGTCTTCGTGTTTACAGTATGACTGGAATACAATAGCCATGCCGAATTCCTGAAGCAGTAAGCTCCAGCGTCCCGCTCATCCAGACGAGTCTCGCTAAGTTCAGCCGAATAGAGGGTTTCGAGGACAGCCAGCAGTCGCTGGAAATGCTGATCAAACGTTTCCGACAAAAAGATGCGTAGTCCAAGTACACAAGGCACATTTGCCACTTGGGGCCTGTGAGGGCAGAATCCATCATCAATTCAAACGTTGCTGGGCTGAGCACAATCCAAAGGGAAAAACTTTGAACCTTTAGAAATCATCTGTAGTCACAAAAGCGCTTTTTTCGCGGTCTCCGTTGTCTACTTTAATTTGCCATTATCCACTCCCAGTCAATAGATGACGAGTACTCAGGGCACCGTAATCTGTAAAGCGAGTCGTCAATGTGCAGCAACGGATAGACGTCCTCTTTCGCCACACTGTTCAGTTCTCGATCATTGATACACAACCAGAGAGTGCCGTACTTTTTCGTAACTAGGACGACAGGCGATGATCACGGGCTTTGGGAAGGTTGAACAACTCCATTGTCAAGTTGCTCCTTAATTTTAGTTTGGATCTCTGCCCGTCCTTTAGCGCAAACATGATAGACTGCTGTCGTATAGTGCGAGCGCCGTCACAGGTGATGATACGGTGTTGTGTGATTGGCGGGATGGGACGAAGAAGCGAGACACGGCTTGAATTCCAGCAGCAACAGTCGCGCCAAGACCCGCCGTTGCTCCTCAGACAAGTGGAAGTTGATGTCAACGTTTTCAAAGAAACGTTCGTGAGACTGAAACAGACTGAAACATTCACAACAGGGTCGGCAGAAGCGGTAGCAGTTCCTGGAAAAATTTGCCGGAGCTCATTAGCAAAATTAGTGACAAGGATCGCAGACCGGCCACCACGAAACATCAGTAGTCTGCGTGCGGCGCAGCTGCCTTCACTCAGCAGGACTGAATGGTTAGCCTCTGCAACTGCTGCAGCGCCATGCAAGTTATCACAGGCGATCTCCATCAAAACACTGTTCCGTGGCAGCAACGTGCCGCTGCCTGAAGAAACGCGTAGTGCAATCAATCACATGCAAGCGCAAACACATGAACAGCGAAGGACTTGGACGACAGGAGCGCTTACTTCCAACTGAAGATTTATTGACACACAAGCACATTAAATACACCTTGCTGCATGACGTCAACTGACAGCACTGCCAACATCAAGTGGCCGCACACAAAAAAATGTTGTTTCCTTGTTAGTGAGATAGATGGTGCGCTGACACGGGATGTACCCGCTCTTCTAATCAAATCTGCCTCTATTATTTCTGTAACGTCCTGACACTTATGCTTGGCCGGCATATATATTGCATGCGCTGTAGAAAGGTTTACATGGTTTCCTATTGCTTTCAGCGCACTTGTTACAATGTTCGGAAACATTACTATTTCTATAATTGCCCACCTTCCTCCTGTGCTCCAGCAATCTTTCATTCATAAATCGGCCAGTTTGACCGATGTACCTAGAGACACAAGATAGAGGAATTTCATATACCGCACCAGAAGCACATACTACAAAAGGATTTCGGTGCTTGATACCGCAAGGCTCTTTAGACTTGTGGAAAGGATTAGTCATTTTGAGTAGTTTTTCCAGCTTCCCTCGCGCCGAGAGCACTACTCTGACCTCACGAGTTTCGCAATCGTCTTTAGGCGATGCGAGGTGTTGTGCAAGTAAGGAGGGACTACTGTTCTGTTTACATTTGATTCGCTATGGTTCTTGTCTGTTTTCTTTGCGTTTTTCAGCATTCCTTCGAATGCGGATACAATGAGGCTGCTCAGATATCCAGCTGACTGGAGACGCGTCACTTGATTTTGGAGGCTCAGTGGATGGCAACATGACTTTTTCAGTACATTACATTTACGCATTGCTTAGCGATTGCTCTCTTAACAAGCTTAGAATGAGAGGAATGAAGCGGTAAGAGAGGTTTTTTAGGCCTTGGACGGTACTCCCATCACGTAGATTTCTCAGAGAGAATTAGCTTCAAATCTAAAAACTGTAAAACACCACCTTTTGGAATTTCATGCGTCAGTTCTAAAGGATTAAAACACTCAGCGAAAAGGGCTAATAGCTGGCTGACAGTGGCCGGAAAATTACTGCACCCTAGTAATAACATTAAAAAATCATCAACATATCTGAAAACAACCAGATTGTTAAAAATCTTCCGGCGATCAGAAATGACTCTGTCACAATGGGCGAAATCTATTTCACTAAGAAGACGAGCAATACAAGAGCCTAAAAGAACCCCTTGCTTATGAATGAAAACCTGGTCGTTCAATTCAATGTATGTTCACCTGAGGTAAAATGAAAGCAATTCCAGAAAACCTTCTATGGACAAACCTGCTGCATTTTGAAAAGATATTGACCCAAAACAATCAGTGCACTCTTCCACACATTTGAGAGCGGCACTGTGGTGGCAAGAGGGGTCGAGTCCAGCGACTTCGCCGGTCGAAAAGGCGATGATTCGTTGAAAGACGTTCATGGTTGCATCATATTCCCGGCGAAATTCAATGCCGAGAATGAGTTCCCTGTAGCAGTCCCACAAAACAACGGAATTGAAGACGAACGTAAATCAGTTAATATGAACGCGGGCGATGTAAATACCTTTCGTGGTATACAGATGACCACCGGCAGTACGAGGATGCACCACAAAGCAAGAGGAAATCACTTTTTTACAGAGAAGTCGCCAATTTAGCACTCAGAATCATATAGTCGGCCACTGTGTACACTGACGCACTGGCGCAGTGCTTCTCGAGAATAAAAGCTTTGTTCATAGGAGCCAGGCTGTCTACAGTATTTCTCGCTCAATTTAATCCAAACGCCAGAATATTTAATCTGAGTGCCATTCAATTTAATCCAGATGCCACAGAAATTAGTCCAAGCGCCAAAGCATTTAATCGAAACGCCAGCGAATTTATCCTCATGCATTCTTACACTGGACCGCTCAAACTTAAAACGCGGTCTACAAATTCCAGACGCGCTATCGATGAGTTGTTACCGGCGAAGCATTAGACACCCAATTAGCAAGTAATAATAACTTTTTTTATCATAAGAAATAAGGGCCGGGTATTTATACCACCCACCACATCAACCGAAAGTACGCACAGGGTGAGCGCGAAGGATATTGCAGATATGCATCGGTGCTGTCCTGCAACTCGCATCATCATGTCACACCTTTATTATCCTGATAAGATGAGCGACTCACACTAAGGTGGTGAATAAGATAAACTCCCTGTGATCAGCCGATAGTCCACTCACATGACTTCCCATCATTTGCAACCTGACGTCCCACATTCTCAACCAAAGTCATGAGGGGTATGGAACGAAACGTCATGTCGAATGTAATGGCGCTATCACTTCGACGCGCCCTTAGCTAGTACATTCAGTGTGTTCCTACGTGACACTAATAAACTGCACAAAGATGTGCAATTCTTCCCGCCTTATAAAGTCACGTGACTTTCAGCAAAGGGGAGGCCCTTTCGCGACCTAACAACATTGCTATCGGATTTCCCTGGACAATATGGCTATCCTTTGCACACAGCTATTTCGTTGAGTCCACTCTCCGGTCTCACTCGACTTGCAGTATCATGCATCACATCAAATCGCTATTGCACTGTGATCGGTATCGCTAACTCTAAACGTTTTCGCTGCGTCATTACAAGTGGGACGTCACAAGGAGCGACTTTCATCATGGCGGGACGTTATGGCAACCCTGCAGTGATGGGTGTGAAACCAATGACAAGAGAATTGTCGTGATGAATGATACTGCAAGTCACGTGACCCCCGGTGATGACTCGGCGAAAATGTATCATCTTCACAATAGCCTTATTACGCTAGGAAAACCAATTGGTTCGATACCGAACTTCATAGGGTTGTCAAAGTGACGTGCCGTGATTCACAATCCTCCAACTCACGTGAACCCGGATGATGACTCGGCAAAAATGAATTATCTTCACGACAGCTTTATTACGCTAGAACAACCGATTCCCTTGATACCCAACTTCATAGGGTTGCGAAAGTGACGTGTTGTCATTCATGATACTGCAAGTCACATGACGCCGAATGATGATTTGGCTAACTCGTATCATCATCACGACAGCCTTATCACACAAGGAAAACCAATTGGTTTGATACCCATCACTGCAGGGTTGCCATAACGTCCCGTCATGATGAAAGTCGCTCCTTGTGAAGTCGCAACTTGTAATGACGCAGCGAAAGCGTTTAGAGTTAGCGGTAGCGATAACATTGCCCTAGCGACTTGATGTGATGCATGATACTGCAAGTCGTGCGAGACCGGAGAGTGGACTCAACGAAATAGCTGTGTGGAAAGGATATGTCCAGGGAAATTCGATACCAATGTTGTTAGGTCGCGAAAGTGCCTTCTCTTTGCTGAAAGCCACGTGACTTTATAAAGCAAGAAGAATTGTACACCTTTGTGCAGATTATTGGTGTCATGTAGGAACACACTCAATATGCTAGCTAAAGGTGTGCCGAAGTGATAGCGTCATTATTTTGCTTTGATTCGCTTTGCTTTATAGGGATTTAACGTCCCAAAGCGGCTCAGGCTAGGAGGGACGCCGTAGTGAAGGAATCCGGAAATTTCGACCCCCCGGGGTTCTTTAACGTGCACTTACGTCGCACGGTACACGGGCCTCTAGAATTCCGCCTCCATCGAAATTCGACCGCCGCGGCCGGGATCGAACCCGCGTCTTTCGGGACAGCAGCCGAGCGCCGTAACCACTAAGCCATCGCGGCTGTATAGCATCATTACGTTCAACATGACGTTTCGTTCCATACCCCTCCTGACTTTGATTGAGAATGTGGGACGTCAGGTTGCTAGTGATTCGAAGTCATGTGAGTGGACTATCGGCTGATCACAGGGAGTTTATCTTATTCACCACCTTAGTGTGAGTCGCTCATCTTATCAGGATAATAAAGGTGTGACATGATGAAGCAAGTTGCAGGACGGCACCGATGCATATCTGCAATATCCTTCGCGCTCACCCTGTACGTACTTCGGTTGATGTGGTGGGTGTTATAAATACCCGGCTCTTATTTGTTATGAATAAAAAGAGTTGTTATTATTACTTGCTCATTGGGTGTCTAATGCTTCGTCGGTAACAACTCATCGATAACGCGTCTGTGATTTGTAGACCGCGCTTTAAGTTGGAGCGGTCCAGTGTGAGAATGCATGAGGATTAAATTCGCTGGCGTTTGGATTAAATGCTTTGGCGCTTGGACTAATTTCTGTGACATCTGGATTAAATTGAATGGCACTCATATTAAATATTCTGGCGTTTGGATTAAATTGAGCGGGAAATACTGTAGTTGCTATGAGGGTGCCGTCAGTTCGAGGACGGAGCGTAGCGGCGCTCGCGGGAGGTCTTTGGCGCAGCGAATAACAGCGAACTCGCCCCTGAATGTCGCTGGTTTCAGTTTTCCCAGGGAGGGCTTGGCAAGCGACCTTGTGCCTCTCGCCAGGAGCTGTAGGTGGTTCGGCGACGAGTGCTTAGGGGAAGATGAACGCGACTAGCGCGATGCACTGAATGGAATTCGCTGTTTCTCAATGCATTCTTCAATGGCAGGGGGTCGGTGGCCAAACCGGGGTGCGGGCGTAACAGCGCGAAAGACCTGCCGGCTGAGGCGTCTATAAGAGCTATGGCAATAGAGATGGCCTGGTTCTCCGCAGTGAGATCCGATTGGCCGTTTGTCAGGTGAACTCCAGACGTCGGCCTACCGTAGGCGCGCTCGGTGTTCGTCGAAATACTGCACTCGTTGCATTCAGGGCAGCGGGACAGGAGGCGTTGCGTGAATCTGTGGTGGCGAAGCGGCAGCCGGACGCCTCGCAACATCGGCATAGATGGGAATGTGGTATAGTCGCTCGTTAGAGGTGGTGCTTCGACAGAAGGGCCCTGGAATGTTTATTGCAGCTCCTCACGAACAACAGCGAGAACTGACCTATCGCAGGCTGCGAAGGGCTGCAAAATTTCTAAAGATCTTCCCTCACAATGGTACTAATCGGTTCGCGCAAATCCTCAGGGTGGTTTCTGGCAGCAGCAAACCATTCGGTGACTGCCGCAGCATGCACTTGCCGGTTGTAAGTCGCAGAACGCTGATGGATGACTTTTCAATCGTTTTATCCTCGAAAAGGAATATATCGACGGTCCATGGTGGTCCGCGCACGAGGCCTGTGAACAGCTTATCTTGACACCACCGATTAAGTGCCGGAGTCTCTTTTCTTCAGACATGGCCGCATAAGCTCTCCTGACGAGGCGTCATGTCCTCGGCGTACATCTGGGTGCGGTTCTTCCAGTCGGCAGCTGGACGCGAGAATGCAACACGCGCTCAGCTCGTTCGCTGCGATTCGCGCTGGTGTTAACCTCCAGCAGCCGACGACGGAACTCTCGCCACGAGGTTAAAACACAGATTGACACAGCGCAGCGGAATGAGTTCGAGAAGAAACACGAAACACAGGACGGGCGCTGTGTCAATCTGTGTCGTAGAAAGCATGAACCAACTAGCCCATACAAGAATCCTATTAGGAGGTTAAAACGTCCTCTTGGTTTTCAAGCCAGGTGCAATGCCATCCTCGAGCCTGAAGTAAATTTTGCAGAGTTTTGCTCTATCGTCCTATTCACTTATGTGCTCAAAGTGAAGGAGCCAGTCCTCCACATCCTAGAAGAGAACCCGACGGAACGTCTTGGAGCCTGCAAGGTCTAGTGCTCTGGCGTGGCACCGGCGGTTTTCCGAGGAATGAGAGCGAATGTCGTTATTGCGCTCTTTAATGGTCCAAGCTCCAGAAGCAGTACCTTGATCCTCCGACTGAAGCGATGTACTATCTCGATGGAAAGAAACGCGAACAACCCGACGCCAACAGACCCGGATGTTGGAATTTCTTTTCACCGCGCTTTTACTTCGGTGATAGCAAAAAGACCCTAGACTTGTCCATGATACATTCTAGGACGACTGTAATGTTTTTCTCGTACCACCCAGGTAAAAGCGCGATGAAAATAAATTCCAACAGTGGGGCGTGCTGGCGCCGGGTTTTCGCGTTTCTTTCCATCGAGGTAGTACCGAGGTTTCAGAAGGTACGGGGCTGCAGGGCGGCTGCATGTAGGGCTTGTTGTTGTTGTTGTTGACCTCACACAATGTAGGGCTCTCCACGTCACCGAATGCTTCTTCTTCCTCTTCTTTATTCTTCGGTTAATTCACGTCATCTTCTTCGCACCTTTTTCCTTTAAAATTTAATTTAGGCTCCTTGATATATGTGACACTGCTCCCGCACACCACGTTGCCCTTCAGGCGGGGGCTGCCTGCGCAAGACGCGTTTCTAAGTGAAGCAGTCTTAAAGTGGGGAGAACCCCTCCTGTTCGCACTCGACCTGAAGAGGACCTTCAACAACATCTCTCACGAGGCCATCCTCAAGGGACTGAATAATAGTGCCGCGGGGAACGCATGATTGATTATGTCAAATCTTTCCTGATGGGCTGGACGGCGGGCATTGAAATAGGCCAGACTAGATAGGAACCGATCGAGGTGGCGAAAAGAGGAACGCCACAAGGGATGCTAGTCTCCTCGATACTCTTAAACATCGCTATGCTGGCACGGACCAAATATCTGTGGAGGATCCCGGACCTGAGTTGTGCGCTGTACGCCGACGACAACACGCTCTGGGACACCAAGGGCGTTGTGCGTCCGAGAAGTCCGAAGTGATCCGGATGCATGGAGGAGGAATCTACAAATCTCCCGGCTCGATAGCACTCTATGTAGAGGGATAGAAGGCCTCAGAGAGCAACAAGACCAGGATACTGTGTTTCTGCGTCCAGTGCAACGTAAAAGCCTCCCACACCATTTAAACTCTAAGGTCCGGCAGGAACCAGATGTCCAAACTATAGCAAGAAACCGCAAGGGCATGAGAAAAGAGGACACGCTCCGCCTCGTCCAGGCCCTGGAGATCAGCAGAGTGCCGTATTGCAAGCCCTGTAACCACCACTCTCTAACCCACCCGACGAAGAACAAGTCGAGTCCGTTATCACAGGTGCGTACAGGAGGGAGCTGCGTCTCCCCGTCACCCGTCGAACGAGAAGTTAAGAGCTTTTTGAATCCTGAACACCTTCGCCGAGCCGTCGGACGCGGTTATGGATCACAAAAGGCCGTACTGCAAAACACGGCGGCGGGCAGAGGAATACTAAACCTGACATGAACGGCAACGGAGCTCCGTGCTCTAGACGGGCAACGGTCGCTCCCGCCCGAGGTCAGAAGCAGGATCAAAGCGAGCCCCATCCCAAATCACATGAACCACGAACTCCACGAAGGTCGGCGCCAGCCTCGCGTTGACCGACAGCGGCGACAATCAAAGAACGACCTGCACGAAACGTATGTGGACGTGGCGGAGTACCCCGAAAGACGCCTCCTCGCGGTAGCCACCTTGAACGGAAGAGAAAACTCATTGACACTCGCGACATCTGTCAGGGCCGAGAGCCCAGCTGCGGCTTAATGCATATCCGCAACGCTAGTACATTGCAGACATTCCTTTCCGAATTTTACGATAAGCGATCACCGTTGCTGGCGGCTCAGATCCTGGGCTCAAAGCTGGAAGAATGGCATCAAATCATGTTGATGCAGAGCCTCGTGTGACTGGTGAGAAAAAAAAAAGGTGAATGCCTTAGCTCGAGCGTTAACCAACCGAGCGGGACAAAACGAATCGTCCGATCAAACCCCACCCTTAACCTTCGTGCCCTTGCCATTCAAGTTACCGCGAACACATCAGAATCCAGCGGCTTAACCGCAGAATTTATCCTTCCCATCACAAATACCCTTGCACTGAAGACGCCGCAGCTCTCACACTTATTCAAACAACCGCATTCACAAACCTGCACACACACACAGCACGATGTACCCATTAACATGCGACTTCTGCCCCTGGAGCACTTACAGACGTCCCACGCTCTTTCACATCTTGTGGGTGTGCGGGTGCAAAC
This sequence comes from Amblyomma americanum, assembly GCF_052857255.1. NCBI lineage: Eukaryota > Metazoa > Arthropoda > Arachnida > Ixodida > Ixodidae > Amblyomma > Amblyomma americanum. Next base: position 64,519,916 of record NC_135503.1, on the reverse strand, counting down.
CTGAACAGTTACCGGCGCCTAGTAGATGATCTGAGCGGTGGGAGGTACAGCTGTGTGGTGATACCCTGGCGGGTCAAATAGCTCTCGTAAGTTCAGCAAGTACTGTCGGCTAGTAATGGCCAGTGGTCATGAAAAGAGGAAACCATCCACTCCATCTCTCGTGTGAGATCAATAATCTCGTTGTTCCAAAAATATTTCTCTTCTCCAACTGCACAAGTGACCAGAAAAAAAAATCAATTTATATTTTTAATTTCAGTGCTCCCGCTCGCATAAAATGGCAGGCGTCCATAGTATCCTTTTTTAAGAATGCGTTTAGAAACATCACAACGCAGATTTCAGTTTTGCGTTTTGCCTCCGTCGAAACACGCCCCCACGGCCAGAGACCGACGCCGTGATGTTATGCTCAGCAGTTAAATATAATGTCGCTGACTCCAGAAGGACAGTATTTCCGCAGCTTTCATTCTTTCTAACGCAGATTTCCTTTTCTCCCGATTTGTTCTTTATAAATCAGACTGCCTAGACCACCCTCTTCTTTGCATCGCATAAATAGGTAGTCGAACACCTGTCAGCGGTAGAGTGGCGCAAGGACGGTCTTGAAGAATGTCAAGAAAGTCTGCAGCTCCACACGAAAACAAAATGGTCACGCATACTATGCAATCCCCCGCTTCTCCCTCTCCGTTTTCTTTCTTCGCGATACTTTTTTCACACATTGCTGTTAAAAATAAAAGTTTCTGCTCCAGATGACTATACTTTAGAGCTACGGGAAATTGACAACAGGAAGATATATGGTTGTGATGTGCACACGAAATAGTCGGGGGAATTTTGAACGTGGTGCGTCGACAGCGTTGCGTCGGACAGCAGAGCGCTGCGCGTGTGCGCGCGCGAATGGTGTGTGCGAGGCGACAGTGACGAAGAGCGTGGCGAGCACCAGGAGCGGAGAGTGACGTGTCAGAAAGCCGAGGTGCAAAGGGAGACATCGCAGCGGAGGTCGTGTCATTCAAACGTGGAGGTGGCAGCCGTCTGACGTTGCGCCCGTGTTGCCGTGGACCTCCCTTCGATCACCCAGGCAAGCCTCCTGCATCCTTCTCAAGTTTGGAGGTGGCAGCTGACGGTGTCAGGGTCCGTTCTGTCGAGAGGCTCCCTTGGATAGCCTGCATTAAGCCTCCGGAGTTTCGGGACGCCGTCGACGGGACCTGGCTACGCTTTTCCTGCTCCTGCCAAGTTCTTGGGGCTGCTGACGGGAATATACAGCGTCTTCCTGTGTTCCTCTCCGCTCCTACTACCACCTGGCTTCCTACCGCCGCTTCCATCGACGCAACGCCAGCGACGCGTCGCCCTACATCCACCCACGTCCGCCCTGTCTGCAAGGCATCCCCGCTTCTCCTGAGATTCTGAGCACCTGGTGAACTCTTTCCTTTACTCTGGAGTGTTGTACGCGTGTTTAGTGTGTTTTTCTTGTTTTCATATCGTATCGGCTCTTTTTATGATTATTTTATAATATAATATTTTTATCATTTTTATAATTATAAATACGGCTTCGTTTTGTTTTGTATGTTCTCTTTGTTGTTTCGTTCGTACCTGCACGCGATAGCGTTCCCCTTCGGCAGTCGGGGACGCGTTACTGATTCGCGACAATTGGCGTCCGCGCGACAGGACGATGCCGCGTTTTTTTTTTTCCTTTCGTGGGTCCGTAAAAAGTAACGATGGCAACGCTAACGCAGTTAACTGAATTAGGCAAAGAGTTGGGGTTGAAAGATACCGGGCTGCGCACGTGGGTGGCTGCCGAGCAAGAGAAAGCGCAGCACGTGCAACTGAACGTGAGGCTCAACGCGAGCATGAAAACGCGGCGCTAGCAGAAGCCGAACGCAAGCACGCCAAGACGCATGCAGAGGCAGAGGAGAGCAAAGAACACGCCGAACGCGAGCACGTCAAGGCGCAAGCACAGGCTGTGAGAGCAAAACAATAGCCGAACGCGAGCATGCAGAGTCCATCGCAGAAGCTGAAGAGCGTAGATTGGAGCTCCAATTGAGGCTCGCAGAAGCTGGTGGGGGTACTCGAGAACCCGCACCGGGGCCCACAGTAGCGGTTAGCCCGCACAAGTTGATCCCGCCTTTCGACGATCGCAGATATGACTTAGACGCGTATTTCAAACGTTTTGAGCGTATCGCAGAAGGACACAGCTGGCCCAAGGAAAAATGGGCTACAGCACCCGCCGCGGTGGCTCAGTGGTTAGGGCGCTCGACTACTGATCCGGAGTTCCCGGGTTCGAACCCGACTGCGGCGGCTGCGTTTTTATGAAGGAAAAACGCTAAGGCGCCCGTGTGCTGTGCGATGTCAGTGCACGTTAAAGATCCCCAGGTGGTCGAAATTATTCCGGAGCCCTCCACTACGGCACTTCATTCTTCCTTTATTTCACTCCCTCCTTTATCCCTTCTCTTACGGCGCGGTTCAGGTGTCCAACGATATATGAGACAGACACTGCGCCATTTCCATTCCCCAAAAACCAATTATTATTATTATTATCACTCAGTATATCTTTGACTGGGGAAGCTCTTCTTGTGTTCGGTCGATTGTCTGCAACAGATTCAATGGACTGTGATAAGGCAAAACTAGCCCTGCCCCAATATTTTCGGTTCACAGCAGAGGGTTATCGCGAAAAGGTTTCTTGAAAGTAAGCCGCTTGATAAAGAAACAGGCAAGTAATACGCAGCAGGCTTGGTCAGCCTTTTTGATGGATGGGTCGAGATGTCGGGAACGGCCACAGCGTACTATGACCTACGTGATTTGGTGGTGGCCGAAGAGTTCATGAGGAACTGTCGTAGTCGTCTGGCGATTTTCCTTCGAGAAAATGAGTGCAAGGCACTGGACAAAATGGCTGAGGCAATAGACAACTTTCCAGAGGCCCAGCGGCAAAGAAATTTGTCTTCGCTCAAATAATCGTTCGAGGTGGGCAGTCCCAGAGAGAAAGGTGTTCTATCTAGTAGGCAGTCAGGAAGGTGCCTCATGTGTAACCGACCTCGACATAAGGCTGGCGACTGTCATTCTAAGCCAAAATAGCTTTATAGCGTTTATTGTCGAAAAAACTGGTCAAGATATAAGTTCCTGCTCAAAAAAGCACGAAAACCAGAAGCAATCGCCCTGTTGTGTTAAGCCAGAGTGTTTTTGCGCCTGAAATGGTGTCCACAACAGCAGGTAGGCTTGAACCAGTTGAAAACATGGTGGTGTCGGGCTTGTCGGGAAAAAGCCTGCAGACGCACAACACATGCCTGTCCTAGAGGGTTAGCTGTGAGGCCTACCCGTACGTGTTTTTACGAGACGCGGGGAGCCATTCGGTGGTTGTGCGGATGGCCCTGGTTGTGAGGAGGACTCAGCTCTCACTGGATCGAGATCTACGGTGTGCCTTGTTGATGGCAGTAGTCTGGAAGTTCCCGAGAAAGGAGTCTCTATCGCTTCCCGTTTATTTCACTGGCATGGCTCTGGTGAAGTGCATGGAGACACCATTGTACGATGTCATAATTGGAAATATACCACAGGCCCGTGAGCCGTCAAATCCAGATATTAATTGGAAAAAATCGGAGGGCGTTGATAAATTATGTCCCGACCTAGTCAGTGACGAGGTAGGCAATGAAAATGGTGAGGGCGAGGGCCCAAAAGTGGTGTTGGCTGGAAAGGAAGTTTCTGGACGAAAGAGGGAAAGTACTGTTTTAAGCTTTGGTCCCATGAGTTTCACCAAGGAAATGTTAGAAGCAGAACAGAGATACGGTGAGTCATTGAAGGCGTGTTGGGCGAAAGTAGGGAATGTGTTCCATGGCAAGCACGGCACTTCGCACTCGTTCTGTTGAAAAGAGTTTGCTGCACCGCCGCTATCATCTCACCTCTGGCAGAGAGGTTCGACAGGAAGTACTTCGCAAGTCTTGCCGATCACAGGTGTTAAGGCTTGCCCACGATAGCCAGTTGGCTTGGCATCAGGAGATTAAAAAGACTACAGATCGACTTCTGGAAGAAATCTCCTGGCCATGAGTGCAGGAGGAGATTAAGAGGTATGTCAGGTCGTGCGACTTCTGTAAAAGGACGCGCCCGAAAGCCAAAGTAGGAAAAGCTCCGTTGGGACGCATGCCTCTTATCGACACTCCATTTGATCGGTCCGCTGTCGCACACATTGGTGAAAGGGAATAGGTATATTCTCACTCTCGTCGATTTTGCCGCGCGGTATTCCGACGGCGTGGCTCTGCCGAAGGTAGATTCAGCGACCGTGACAGAGGGTTTGGTGGAGATGTTTTCACGAATAGGTTTTCCGAAAGAGATCCTTTGTGACCAGGGCTCCTGTTTCACTTCCGAAATGATGAGAGAGTTTAATTATCTCTTGGCAGTGAAACATCTTATCACGACCCTTTACCATCCAATGTGCAATGAGATGGTGGAGAAATTTAACTGCACACTCAAACAGATGCTGCGGAAGCTATGTCAGGAGCAGCCCAAAACTTGGGATCATTATATCGCTCCGCTTCTGTCCGCATACAGAGAGGTGCGGCAAGCAAGACTGGGGTTTTCTCCGTTTGAGTGAATATTTGGACGACATGTGCGAGGACCACTCGCAGTCCTCGGAGAGCTTTGGGCAAGGGAAGAGCTGGAAGGAGATACGAAGATGACCTATGAATACGTTCTCGATCTAAGGGAACGGCTTGAGCAAACTGTGAGAGCGGCACATCAAAATATGTTGCGTGCCCAACAGACTCAGAAGAGATACTATGACAGGAACAGCAAGGAGCGGCAGTTAAAGGTTGGAGATGCTGCCCTCGTTTTTTTGCCGCAATAAACTCCTGATGCAGTGGAAAGGTTCATTCGTTGTTGTTGGCAAAAAGAACGACGTGGTTTATTGAGTCGACTTGGGCCACACTAAGAAGCTCTTCTACATCAATTATGCTTAAGCGATACGAAAAGCATGCGTCCCAAGAGACCGTCCGAGCGTCATCTTTCGCTGTAATCAAAGAAGTTGACAGGATCGAAAAACGTAGGCGCTGATTGCGCGAGTAGTTTATAAATTGTCGGAGGGTGACACCCAATGTACAGTGCCATTGCCCGGTGTTTGCAGGTGTTACCTGTGCATATGCATCCTGATACTGTTTGTGGGTGGTTTTTTCTTCTTCCTTCGTTCTCTGGTTGTGGGTGGTTCAGTGTGTACATATTCGCCTTTATGATACAGACATGTGTAAAGTTTGCGTCTGATGTTGTGTATGGTTTTATCTTTGCCTTTTGCCAGATGTTCCCTCCGTGTGCGTTTCCATGTGCCTCCATGTGTCGCTGTCTAAAGGGCCTTCGGTGACTTCGGCAGCGTCTAGCTTATCTATTTTCCACATGAACCTAAGTGTTGTGTGCACCAACGGCAGTTTTTTTTATGTGAAAAAACTTTTCCGAATGGGGGGGGGGGGGGGGTGGCATATGTGATCTGCACACGAAAACGTCGGCGGATTGTTGAACGCGGGGCGTCGACAGTGGTGCGTCGGACAGCGAAGCGCTGCGCGTGCCAGCCAGCGTTGCGCGTGTGCGCGCACGAATGTGTGTGCGAGACGACAATGACGAAGAGCGTGGCGAGCACGAGGAGTGGAGAGTGACATGTCAGAAACCCGAGGTGTAAACGGAGACATCGCAGCGGAGATAGTGTCATTCAAGCGTGGAAGTGGCAGCCGTCGGACTTTGGGTCCATGCTGCCGTGGACCTCCCTTGGATCACCGACACAAGCCTCCAGCATTCATTTCATGTTTGTAGGTGGCGGCTGATGGCTTGAGGGTCCGTGCTGCCGAGAGGCTCCCTTGGATAGCCTGCATTAAGCCTCCGGAGTTTCGGGACGCCGTCGACGGGACCTGGCTACACTTTTCCTGCTCCTGCCATGTTCTTGGAGCTGCTGACGGGAATCCACCGGCGTCTTCCTGTGTTCCTCTCCGCTCCTTCTACCACCTGGCTCCCTACCGCCGCTTCCATCGACGCAACGCCAGCGACGCGTAGCACTACATCCACCCTCGTTCGCCCTGTCTGCAAGGCGTCCCCGCTTCACCTGGGATGCTCAGTACCTGGTTAACTCTTTCGTTTATTCTGTAGTGTTGTACGATTGTTGGGCGTGTTTTTCTTCTTTTCGTTTCGTATCGACTCTTTGCTTTAAATTATAAATAGGGCTTCATTTTTGTTTTGTTTGTTCTCTTTGTTCTTTCGTTGGAACCTGCACGCAATAGCGTTCCCCTTCGGCAGCCAGGGACGCGTTACCGATTCGTGACAATGATATAGTAAGGCTCAACGAAATCTATTTAGTGTTGTTATTGACGATCGTATAGGAAAAGACGTGTTCTGAGAGATAAAAAGAACGATGGCGAGGAGAATGAATCTTCCTTAAATTCTGTTTGTCTTCAACTTGCAAATTGGAGAATTTGTTATTTGGGAAAAGAAATGGCGCAGTATCTGTCTCGAATCTCGGCGGACACCTGAACAGCGCCGTAAGGGAAGGGATAAAGGAGAGGCTAAGAGAAGAAAGGAAGAAAGAGATGCCGTAGTGAAGGGCTCCGGAATAATTTCGACCACCTGGGGATCTTTAACCTGCACTGACATTTCACAGCACATGGGCGCCTTTGCGTTTCGCCTACATTGAAACGCGGCCGCTGCGGTCGGGTTCGAACCCGGGTACTCCGAATCAGTAGATGGAGTTAAGGTAACATATTTTGCAATCCTGAATAAGTAAGCTCTAGGTTGGAGAATAACATCTCTCTTATTCATATGAAATAACATACTTTGCAAATATACAACAACAAAAATCTTGCATCTGGCGGCAAGTGTACTGCGGTCGGACAACGCGTATTGTGTGCAGCACGAACATGCGCAGTGTACAAGCTCGCAACGAGTCATCGGTTTTAAAAAATGACAAGCTGACATTTTGTAAGACTATCTGCTCATGCAATCCTTTCTCTGTTTTTTTCTTTATTTTTCGCTGAAAAACGCCCCACGCGTTCTGCATATCGCCACGAGTGCAGGCCGTGAAAATCGCTGTACTAAAGGTTCTGCCTCACAGGTGTGTATGCTGATGTCTTAAGAGTTGCTGTTTCATTGTCCAGAAAAACTCCTCTTTTCTGGATATCTTCTCGCGAATAAGCACTTCATTCGTTTCTCCAATCGTATAAATAAAAAATGAAACGCCTGAGAGTCTATTGTTTTTTATGACGCACTCCAGTCCAGCGTGCAGTATATAAGCAGTGGCATAGTTGCAAGAGTCACACCTCTGCAGGTCATCGAGTAAGGAAGACCGGGCAGAACACAGCAGATATGAAGGCCTTCCTCGCCGTCGCCCTCTTGTCCACCGGTAAGTATGCGTTCCCGATGGGAGTTAACCACTATACATTGCATTCCTCTGCTGCCACATCAGAGCATTTCAACCACCCAATTCGGAAACGAAAATCGCCATAAACTTTGGGCTCGTGATTTGTAAGATAAGTTTTAATACTTACGTATGAAATGCCACTGATATGTGTATTATTCTGAAAGCTCGCCACGGGTTAGCTGACAGTTTTTAATTTTCTTTGCCTCTTGGGAGGAAGGGAGAGGGCAAAAGAATGCAGGGCTTCTTAAAATAATAATTTCCTGGCAACATAGGTTGTCAGCACGAGTATATTAGAACTTTCGCTGTGAATAAAAGCAATGTTATTGCTAAGCGTTATTCTTCTGTGCGACACGCGATCGGCAGTCTATGGTCGACACTGCACTGCAGTGTCTCTTTTCTTTAATTCAGCAGTCACGCATGCGCACCTAAGTCTCCGCAAGTCTTTCTCCTGTTTCCTATGACAACTCAGTGCCTGTCAGTGAGAATGGAATCATTTTCTGTATGTTTTGCCTAGATGCATATCTTTCGAGACAAGGCAGCTAAATTCGAAATCATTGCCAAGTATATACTCCTAGCCCCGGGCTTCATGAGTGACCCTTTTACCCTATGCAGGAATTCAGACGAGTAGTGGCGAATGGAAGCAATATCAAAAATCAACCATTCTTCCAAGAGGACACACAGCTGACGCTGTAAAGTGACAGAACACATTTCATAAAGCCCCTCATAAAAGGTTTCCGTGAACAACTTTCTCGTTCTTTTAAAAGCTTACATGACGTATTCTTCACGGCTATCAACGAGCCATCGGCCCTAATGCTGAAAAACCCGGTATCACGTCGCACAAGCGCGACTAAGTGGAATATCGAAATGAACAGAGCCTGTAATCCAAAAAATATATTATTCCCTGCTCTCAGTGCCTTTTCTAAGCCATCCACAGCCTTTCACAAGAGCATTAGGCCATCAAAAATCACCTGCTATAAGCAATGACAAGGTTCTAGCTATGCGCATAATTCCAGAAGCAAAGCCAGTGCGAATTATAGTTTCAGTTTGGATCCTTGAAAAAAAAAATGCTAATGATTATAGCGTTTACGAAAATGCTTTAGACTGAGCAATCTTGGTGCTGTCAGTTCCCTGTCCGGGTCTGTATCGATGCATCAACGACCTTTCTTTTTCCTGAATTCATCTGCTTGTATCGAACGAATATGTTATGCTGCTTGACTTCGTTTAGCAGAGACGATGCAAGGATCAGTAATCTGTGCTAAAGCATCCATGGCATAATGACACTAAAGTGAACAAAAACAACTGTAGAATGGGGAAATCCCTGACCGTTTTATGATCGCGGCTGGTCAGCGGACGGCGCTGCGGTGTAGGCAGACGTCGCTAGACAAGGATTGGTCCAGCGTTGTAAGGTCCAATTTTTCGTTATTGCGCTCTGGATTTCCTGCAAAATGAGGTCCCCAATTCAAATTACTGTGTGGGATGCGAATCTGTCGAAGGACGAATCCCAACATAAAACGTAAAAGCTGTTTATTAGCGACGGCAGTGGATGACCATACACACGCTACGCTCGTCTGGGCAGCGGAAGGAAAACAGCCGCTCTTCCCAGCCGGGCAGCCTGTTTTTGTAGCCGCCGTTGGTGACGCAGCGGTGGCGCTGTGCTTTATCGTTAGCGCGGTCCAGCGCGTGTGGCCGTGTTACGTTGGGCCGGATGATAACAAGGTGGAAGCTGCGCGGAAATGTGCCCAGAGTGCGTCGCCACAACTGCAATTATAATGTCTAGCTCAACAAATAGGACAAGGTCGTCTAAAACTAAAATGTATCACTTCGAGCCGTGTCTTTCAAAAACATAGGCAACTTTAGTTGCCGTCTTTCCAAAACAAAGCGGCCCAAAAGTACACTCGGAATAAAGCGCAGCAAAAAGAGGGTAAGCTATCCTCTAGCGCACTCCCGTTTATAAAAGGGGTGTGCTAGAGGGTAAGTTAATCTTTTGTAGCGATATGTACATTCGGTAGCATTTCGAGCCTTCAACGTGGCGGCGCCGCCAACCTGTGGCTGCACCGCCACGCTGTCACGTGGTTGGTCTCGTGGTGCGGAGCAGCTGCCTGCAGCGCGGTGCCGTGGCTGATCACGTGGTTTGTCACGTGATTGGTCACGTGGCCAAGTTCCACTCGACCAGCTGTAGCTATCGCATCACTCCAGGCTTAACCAGGGCTAAACGACCGTCATTTTTTCTTTCTCCCATATAGCCGTATTCGTTACGCGCGCAAAAGCCCTCGACATTTTGTATAGAGTGCTTTATCTGAAACAGACCGTATTTTCCTCTTGTTTCGCTCACCAACACACCAGAAAGGATTTGAGACATGGCTTCATTGTCGCCTCAGCACAGATCTAGGACAAAAACGTCTATATTCACATCCCCGTTCGCCAAGTGTCTGTGCATACGTCATGACAGATGAGATGAGTTAGTTTACCCAAGAACTAGGCTTTTATTTCTATTATCCAACTTTTTTAAAGTCGCGAACCCTACAGCATTTCATCCATTATAAATAATCCCACTCATTAAACGCTTAGATCGGGCGTTTCGGCGATGCACAATTTCCAGACGCCGAACTGCTATTGGTTCCAGCAGATCATTCCATTCTTCCTACATTTTTATGGGCGTAACAGAGCGCACGTTTCTACCTGTCTGTGTCCAAACCAGTACATTTCTGTCCTCAGAAAAAAGGCGCACCGATTAAATTATGGCAGACCTGCAGTTACCTACGATCTCGAAAAGTTTGTGTAGTACTATGGTTCGAAAACATTTAGTCCAAAAATAACCACTGAAAGCAAATAATGTAGCAGGAAGTACAATATTTGTGTGTAACTCGCTAGTCATGTGCACACAAAATGTTTTGGTATGAAAGCATTACGACAATAACAAATACAATATAAATATAAAATGGCGGAAATTTTGCTCCGCCCTTGTTGAACTTTGTGATACCACTCTTGAAAACACACTCTAATGCCGCGTTTTCTTTTATTTCTGTACGCGTACACATACAAATTAATGATTTGACAAGTGAGAAAATGGCCCTAACTTTCTTAAGCCGAGCGTTGAGTCTCCCGCGGTGTTCCGCAATTTGAGGGAATTGCCTTTCATGCAGTGGGTCTAGATAAAAGCCGTACAGAATTTGCACAAAGGGTAAAACCACGCTCCCGAAATGAAGATACCATATGGCAAATCATACCGTGGAGCGTACCAAAATGCACCCACAACTGTCAAAAATGCTGGAATAGGTCTTTGGTGCCTGTACGTATGTGTAATCGCTGGACATGCTTTCGCATATATATGTTACCTGCAGATCTGTTAACCATCAAAGACGTCTTTTAGATATTTTAACTGCTGCAAAAATACTCGTGGGAGTCGTCCGCCGAGTGCATAATTGATTCTCTGCACCTAACTTGGGCTCGACAAGAGGCATGTACTGAGGCTGAACGACTATTAAGGGGCTCTGGAAGGGGCTCTAATAAAGTTGCGGTGTGCCTGTGGTGCTAAAAGAGGCCGCTTCACGAATATCCTCCAGCGAGAATTGTTTTATGCGCTTTGTAGAAGCTCAGCTATCTGTAGTCAAAATTTGAACTAAAGCGTCTTCGCGCCTTTCCCTCTCTTCTAGTAACTTTTTTGCGAGTTGAAAGGTCGGCGCTCCTTCTCCGGCCCCACCGCAGGAGGCGGAGCTTCCTGACCAGCCGGAGCTACGCGGCTTATTGACCGTGGCCTTGGTAGCTGCCTGACGTCTGAAAGAATCTAACCAATAGCCATCTCTGAACTGGTATCGCAAAGGTGGTGCGACGGAGAAGGGTGCGAGCATGAAAAACTGTCCGGAAAGGCCTCGCCAACTTTCGCGAGTGATTATGAATTCTCTGCTGCGAGTACAAGCGTAATATTTGGCTCGGGTGTTCATTACAACACAAAGCACCGATTGAGCGAGTTAATGTGCTCTCTTCGGAAGGTTTCCCAGAGCCTGTATAAGATTGTGATCAAGGGAACGGGTGTCTTGGTGCCGCACGTTATCACACTGCGGATTTATTTTGATGTTTTCTGGCTGACTAAAGGCCAAAGAATGCCCAAACAGTGGTAGCTAACAAGCCCTTACGTCAAATCTGTGCACATGGAAGGCCGCGATGCGATATACTACTGAGGCTAAAAATACAGAACAGATAAAATGTCAAGCCTGAGCTCAAGAATGCGAAGTTGGATACAGTTATATTGTGCGGCAGAATTATGACGTCAGCGTCCTCACCGTGTTGTCTGTAATCTAGGTGCTGATTTTAGGTTCGAAATTATGACTGACAAACAAAGACTTCCAAATAGATTTTTTCTGATAAGTTTATACCTTTTTTCTTCTATCTCAGTGTCACTTGCTTATGCTGCGCCAAACGCTCGCTCATTGAAGACGGAAGATGGCAGCAATGTTCGAGGCTCGCTTAGTGCCGGTGGCAGCAGTGAGAGCGGACTCGCCACAGGCCTCAACGGTGCCTTCGGAAGCATGTCTGGTGCAAGTGGAAGTGTTCTTGGCGGCGGCGATTCCAGCGCTGCGCTGGGCGGCGGCGGTTTCAGTACTGGCGTTGCTTTAACACCTGGCTTCGGCACCGTGTCGGGAAGTGGATCGAATGCCGCCTTTGGTAGCCCATTCAGCAACACGCATGGCAGTGGCAGCTTGCTCGGAACGACCACTGGCCTTCCTGGACTCGATGGCGAGAGCGTGGGAGCTGGGCTTGGGAGTTCACCTGGTGCAGTAGCATCCGGCTTTCCCCCAGCGCACAGTGGCGGCCGCGGCTCTGGCTCTTTCGCCTCCAGTGGCTCAGGAAACCACGGCTTCAGCTTTGGATTCGGTGGAGGAGCTGGGAGGACAGGACCGAGCGGAACCTTTGGTGGCTTTCATGGAGATGGCGCGAACGCAGGCGCCTTTGGAGGTCTACCTTCTGCAAGCGGCCGCGTCCACTACGGTCCTGGCCACGCAGCTGCTGGCAGCTATCCTTTCGACTACAGCTACGGTAGCAGATCTTTCAGGGGCCCAGCCGGATTTGGTGGCTTTGGAGACTATGATCGTTTCGGCGATTTCGGCAGCTTTGGTGGCAGCGGCTACGACAATTACGGTTTCAGTGGTTTCCCCACATACGGCTCAAGTGGCTTCTATGGTGGCTACATCAACCCGGGAGGATTCTTTCCCACTGGCCCATTCGGCTTTCCCGGCCCTAACAGCGCTTTCAGATCCGGCGCCTACCAGAAGGTTCGCGGACGTAGGAGCGCTAGGTCAGGGAGCGCTGCTTCCGTCGGCGCAAGTGCGCCCGGCTCTGGGTCGACCAGCTCTGGGTAAGAACTTCGGTAAAATATAACGAATTCTCTCAATTTGTCAATTTGCTCCTGTTATCTTTTTTTAGAGTGCTAACATCTGTTCCATGCAAAGCAGCCTAGTGGAAATTATTACACCTTCAGTAAAGTGTAGAGATCAAAAGATGCTAATATTCAGCAAGGGGTATTGGAGAAAATGCAAGCAATGTACAGATATTCGTGCCAATAGGCATAAATATATGTTGTCCTATATATACATATGCAGATATGCAATGCAAAAAGATGGTTTTTATAAAACCACTCATTTCTGTTTTTCGGCTTTATAACGTTCAAAAACTCATAAGGAAAGGTTTCATACCCTTTATGCCCTATGGCAACAAACATCGCATTAAAGAAATCGGTCTTTCAAACTTTGTCATGACCTGCACTGTACAAACATAGGAAATGAAGTGCTTTCTAGTAAAGATGGGGAGCTGGGTGTCATACTGAGGACTACAGTGCAGTAAAAACACGGACAATAAAGACAGACGCAAACACGGGCGTTGCGTTTGCTCCTGTGCTTGAGTCTGTCTTTCTTGCCCGTGTTGCTATTGCGCTGTAGTCCTCAGTATGATGAACCAACCAGCCAGCCACTATGTATTAAGCTAGGTGCCAAATCTTCTAAATCTTCTCAAACACCGCTTCCAAAATGCAATGCTGTAACAAACTGGCAAATTCTAGTTTGTTTTTGACCTTTTGTACCCGTTCAGGCATTTCGCCAAGAATGCAGCAGAAACGCATTAGAGACGAAAACAATCGCTATAAAATCCTTCACTTGCAAGCCGTAATTGACAGTCAGGACGAAAGAAAGTCAGTGATTAACGGAAATAGATCTGTTGGCGTTTGAACACAAATCTGAGGGCGTTATTTTTTATAGGACTTCAAATTTGTTGCCACCTACGCCCCTCATTTATACTAGTCAGCTTATTTGCGCGAGTTTCTGCAGTACGAATCTCCGAAACACAAAAACAGTAACATAAGATGCGAAACCTGCAAGAAATAGCCACTGAAATGCATAGAACAGAAGCTCCTACTAATGTAGCCACGGTTGCTCGATCCTTTGAAATCGTTTTCTCAGTTAGGATTTTGGGGCCTGACCACACACTTAAGAAAACCATCGTTTTTATACTGCTCAGGCAAAAAATATTTTCAAGCTGATACCTGCTGTAACAAAAGTTTATTGACATCAAGACAAAGTAAATGCCATGAAAATTTTTTAGATCTTTATGGCAAAATTATTGATATTTTTAAAAAGAAGTGACTTCAAGGAGACAAAAGTTGCTTTTAAGGGGCGCAAATTTCCAAAAAAAAGGGGCAGTAAAGAAAAAGTATCTAATCCTTAACCTCTACAAGGGATAGGGTTGCTTGTGCCGAAAAATTAAACAAATACAAGTATATTTAAAGAGGTGGTTTTTCTAAAGGGACGTATGTACTAACTCTTTTTATTGCGAAGAGCGCTCTTCACACATGTTACACAATACTGAAATTTAAGTTATATTCTATAGGTATACACCATCCATGAATATTTCAAGAAAATCGGCGCAGTGGCTTCAGAAGTTGACTCTTCAGGGTCGCATCTCTCTCTAAACGCTTCCAAAATATAAGGTTTTTGCAAACACGCGCCACTGTTTAGAGCACTATGAAATCCTAAAAAATCACTGAAGTACACATGCAGAATCAAAGAGCCATACCAGCACTGGGCCTTATGGCTGCAAAGGGCAGAGCAGCAAGGACTCGATGGCACCATCAACACAGCTCCAGGCTTCTGTATTCCCTAACTTTCATTTCATTCCATCTGAAATATTTGTACAGCATGTTTCAATGCTCGCAGACAGTAACCTAAATACTGAGATACTGAGATAACGGCGAAACTTTACACAATAAAATGATTGGGGCGGAATATTGGTGCGCACGTTCAGCAGTGCTGTGAAAGCGCCTGTATAACATACTCGGTATGAGCGTTTCGGTGCTGAAACGGTAGCAGCCGCTGCTGGGATGCTCACTGCTCGACACACTTTTACCGACATCAATGGGTTATTTCATCACCCTGCACAAATTCATAACGCTTCCAGGTGCCATTTCTTGAACCTTTGTACAGATTTTCAATACACAATAGCACTCAAGAACTTTCTGCGTATTCGCACGACCAAATATCCGGAGAGGTATAGGTTTACTCATTGTATGACCAAAGAGGGACAAAATTACGCTTTTTATAGCTTTACAAAGGAAAAAGCAATTAGCCACATGGTGGAGTTCTATCGTTAACGGTGGCGATAAACCAGGGGGAAAGACGGCAGACACAAGGCCAGTGCCGAACACAGATGTACTGTTCGTTATTTTTGCACTCTTGCGTCGTTGTATTCAAAATAGCTTTGGAAATGAAAGCTGCGTGATTTTTATTTGATCTTTTAATGCCACTTATAGCTAAAATTGTTTTATTGCGCTGGTTTAAATGTGCTTGCTTTTCATTCGTTCGTTTTTCACATTTGTAGGCAAGAAATTTTAAGACTGGATTATTCTTGAATCTTTGCAGGGCATCCTCCACTGCCAGCAACCAGTAAAGCGCAGATATTACCATGCTTAGACATCTAACATCAATAAAGGTAAGCGGATTTATCCGGTTGTCCAGACATTTTTATTAAAACCCCCGCCCCTGGGCGTGGCGGTTGGTGCTAAGACTTGGAGGCGCCTTCCAGTTCTCTTCTGTGAACCAAGGCAGTGTACAGGACAAAACTTCCACTCTCCGCCCTTGCTAGCAGCTCTTAGGAAATGGGGAGTACCCTGCCCTCTGTCCCCTTCCCCTCTTTTGTCCAGCGCCCTTTCGGATGCCAGCAGCACGCCGGGCAGTTGTTTCTGTTTAAGATCTAACCCTAATGTTGAATTCCAATGGCAGATCCAGATCAAGTTTTTCTGCTCTGTTGGGAGCAATCGTATTCCAATGGCAAAATGGGAGTGCGAGTTGTCTGTTCCAATGGCAGATCGGGATCAGACGTCGATCCCGGATCGCTCCGTGGAGCAGCGATATTTGCTCCGCCGAAATCGGCAGTTTTGACCGGAACCTCGCGCGACGTTTTACTTTCCCGCGTCTGCTTCCGGTCATGACCGGCTGCATCCATCCTGTCGCATACGCGAACTTCCTGTCTTCGCTACGCGGTGATCCGGGAAACGTACAAGCAGTATTTTTTTACTTTTTTTAAATTGAATTCTCCCAAATGTAATTAATTTTCATTTTTTTCGCGTCCGCACAAGTTAACACAAAAAATTTTCTTAACGGGATGTCAATTCCATCGCGGTCAAATCTTTGTGACCGCTTTTTAGACCAAAATCGTTGACTTGTTTGAACCTCCCGCGCTTTCTGGCGTCAGACGTCGCGTACTCTCTAAGCCTAGTAGGTCTGTAAAAAAGGAAGCAATCTGAAAATTTGGCGCGTTTCATCACTAGAATTTTGTGGTGCGGGCATCATCACACAAAGCGAAAGTTTCGTGCGCCTTTTGTTTGCCGTGAACGTGAGAGACAGTGTGGTGGCAAGGACGAATCACTGGTGAAGCCAGAGGCCGTGCTTCGAAGGGCGCCGCCATGTTGCCTGAACTTGGAGCTATTCTTGCGCTGAAGTGCCCCCGCGGAAGCGCATGCATTCCATTGGCAAAATGGGAGGGAGTGATCTCCGCCTGAACTACGCGCTCCGTATGTGATCCGGCAGAGCACTCTCGATCTGCCATTGGAATTCAACATAAGTTTAAGGTTTTAGTCTCGACCCTCGCAACAATATGGCGCCTGCTGGTCTTCGTGGTGGTCGCGTAGGAGCCTACTGCCACTTGTCAAATATGAGATTGAATACGGTTTGTAACATTAATGAGAATGAGCTACGCGGGAATCCACTGCACAAGTCGCCCTCACCTCCGCTATTCATATCAGGTAAAAGCACTTAAATTCTCTTAGGGGATGAAAATATTCCATCTCTACAATAAATGCCGGAGCGTGCAAGGCAACGTCGCCATCGTTTTGCATCGTTTTTCAATTGCATGGTGCACATTGGATTACGTGCTCAAAAGACTATCTGAATAAAACATGTTTCTCAGCCTTTTGGAAGCATTATTATTTGTTTAGGTCAATTCTGTTCGTATTAAAATTGACATGTATTTTTAATATTAGCCAGTTTATTAACAAAGTACACTCAAGTATAATCGCTTTCCTCACTATTTTCAGTCTGCGGTGATGGTCTCCTGGACACTTCAAGTAAACAACGAAAAGACATCCAATCTACCGAAGTAACACAACTCGAAACTTTTCAGCGGTGGTCTGCATTGAAAATAAATTCGGAAGCTCTGATCCCTCCCTGAGCAATGTGTTTTAGTTTATGACATTAACGACCTAGTGAGTTCTTGGACAACTTCATTGTCTACTTCACGTTCACAGATCCCTAGAAGTCCACGTACCACTCCTGGTGCAGTAGTGAAATGTTTACGTGATGCGCTACTGCACTACGATGGCAGCTGCTTCCATTAGTGGGGCTTGTGAGACAGACGTTGCTCTTACTAAGCCACCTCTCGCAAGCAATCAAAAAAATTGAACTGCCACCTGCCACAGTAAGCACGCTTCCAGATGTATATATATATATATATATATATATATATATATATATATATATATATATATATATATATATATATATATATATATATATATATATATATATATATATATATATATATATATATATATATATATATATATATATATATATATATATGTATGTATATCGAAGTATACGCTTCATTTAAGGAAACATTTTTATTTTACTCGACGTTTAGATCGGAGGACCGATCTTTTTCAAGAGTGACCATACAGTGCATGGGCGCGTGTTTTTATAGCATGGGACTTGACACACAGAAGGCTTAAAAAGAAAAGAAATAAAAAAATGAAGAAAAGAAAAAGAAAAAGGGGGATGGGGCGGCCAAGAGAACGGAACACAACAGACACCTATGGCATATTAGGGAAGCAAAGGTGGCGCGTCGCGTACCCGTGAACTCACTGCAACACACACACGCACACACGAGGTGAAAGAGGGAGGCCGGGCTGGGTGCGCACGCGGCTACTGCGACAAGAAAAAAAGAAAAAAAAGAGAAACAAAAGCAGTGAAAAAGAGAAAGAAAAGAAAAAAAAACGTGGTGGGGATTAACAAAAGAAGGGATGTGTCCGCCAATTGTGGGTGTCAGTATGCTTCTGGCCGCGTATGTGTGGCCCCGTGCGACTCCGAAAGATGGCCCGGACGAGGCGGAACAGGTTGAGACCGCCCAAAGTGGCTCCACATGGTGACATGTGAGCCGCTAAAACCAGATGAGCTTCCCATAGGAGGACCACATGGAAAAGCTTGTTGACAGGAATGCAAAAAAAGAAGAAATATAGCACAGAGAAATTTCAAAAAAATAAAAAATATATATAATGACAAAAAAGAAGAAAGAGAAGGGGACATGTGGCCCTCGCGGGTCCAAAGAATGAGTTGAACGGCAGATGGAAACAAGCCGAATCTGACATGCAACAGGGGTATGACCTCTGACGACTCAGTCAGTGGTGGTACTTTGTCTATTAGGGTTGAAATTTTCTTTGGTTTCTGCCATCGAAAGAGACGATAGGGTGCCATGGTTTTCGTTGATGCCCTTTTGCGCTGTGTTAAGTTTTAAAATAAAGTATGAATCGCGTTGTTCGCGCTCCCGGGTGTTTTTAAAGCTACTCTGCAATATCGTTACTTTAAGTTTATCAAACTCGTGGCCTTTTTCGCGGAGGTGTCTCGAAAGTGGGAGGCCAGGGAGAGATTGAGCATGTGAGCGGTGGTTATTAAATCTTAATCGGAAGGAATTGTCGGTTTGGCCAATGTATTGCATCTGACATTCGCCACACTCAAGCATGTAAACAATATTACTGGAATCCCAGTTTAAGTCGTCTCGGATAACATGTTTGAAATCTGAATGGGTACTTTTAGCCAGTGCTGCGGTTTTCATGTGTTTGCAAACTTGGCATCTGCTCTTTCCGCAAGGTGTGCAACCCACCGGCCTCGGTTTATTAACCGTTGAGTGCACAAGGTGGTTTTGTAAATTTTTTGGCCTTCTGTATGTTATCTGGGGGACCACAGGAAAAATTTTTGAAAGCCGCTCACTTTGTTCTATGATATTGAAGTGTTTTTGAAGAATTTTGTTAATATTCGGTAGGTTGTCTGTGAATGTCGGTACTAGATTAGAGCGATGCGGTGTTGGCGGGGATTCCGCAGGGATGTGATTACGGTTAGTAACTTCCGCCCTTTTAATGACATCGTTGATGATAGAAAACTGCTAGCGCTGTTTCTTTAGAATTTTTCCCATGTGTTTAGCATTTTTTTTTGAAAATCTTCTGATCGAGAGCAAATGCGTTTGAATCGGATAGCCTGTGAGTACGGAATTGAAGTTTTGCAATGGCGTGGGTGGCAACTGTTGAAATGAAGATACTGTTGTCTGTCTGTAGGTTTTTTATAAACGCTAGTGATTAATGCACCCCGGTCAACACGAACAAGCACATCAATGAAGTTAATGCTATTAGTTGAGTACGTGTGTGTGAAAGAGATATTTGGATGTATGTTGCCGAATAAGGTGATAAACTGAATTAGTCCTTCCTCTGTTTCTGTCCAAATTATGAATATGTCATCCAGAAAACGTTTCTAAAAAGCCGGTTTGTTTGGATATGAGGAAAAGAAGTCTTATTCAATTTTGGTCATAAATATGTTGGCGTCATTTGGTGCCATTTTTGTGCCCATAGCCGTACCACTCGTTTGAAGATAATATGAGTTATTGAACTCGAAAGTGTTAAGTTTAAGGACCAAATTTGCAAGCGTCTCGATGGCATTTGGACTGGGAGAGTCTAGGATTCTGTGTTCTTCATAGGCTCCGACCATGGCCTGTATTCCGTCGTCATGGGGGATGTTAGTGTAAAGTGACACCACGTCCAGGGTAACTAGGAAAGCGCCATGAGGGAAGGTGACATCGGATAATTCTCTCAGGAAGTGGTTAGTATCTCGTATGTAAGATGGATGTTTCGGAGATATATGTTTGATGAAGGAATCGATGTAATCGGAGATCGGTTCTGTCAGTGTGCCGACACCAGAAACAATAAGTCGCCCCGGATGG